>NW_019384677.1:124460-136425 GCF_000671375.1 Centruroides sculpturatus
CTACACAAAAGCCTGGGAACATTACAATTGAATATAAATACATACATAACACTACAGAAGGCCACTATATTGAATACATGCCATATTGTTAGGAAATTCCTGAATACAGACACTGACACACTTATTTAATTTTACTTTTATTTTGGTTGCTATGCCTTGACTCTGGTCCGGCATAGTACACAGCCACCAGTGTGAACCGAGTATAACCCACTAAACACAACAATAATAATAATAATTAATATTTTGAGACAAAGTTCGCCCAATAAAATTTTATATTTTTTAATTCGAAATTTTTGTGTTTTTAAAAGGAGTTTTTAGCGTGTTGGCGGCTAGTAGTCTGAAAAGGAAGGTCGGTCGCCAGGATTGTATTGTCTGGAACATAAAGTTAATAAATGGTGATCGCTGTTTAGGCGAACTTTGTCTCAAAATATTAATTAAAGAAAAAGAGCCATTGGACGAAACAATTAATAATAGTAATAATAATAATAATAATAATAATAGAGTATATTTGATTAAACAATAACGTTTTTATTCAAGAGTAGGATGCCCACCGTGGACGAGTGGAAAAAACCACCAAATACTCGTGAGGTTCGGAGCTAGCCACGTGAACTTTTTTGGTTTTTTTTTCATGTTAGTAAATCTTAAATAAGGACCAGTTTCACATAGAAAGTTCTCCCGGAAGACATTCTCCTAGGCAGATTACCCACGTGTCGCTTTGCCGTATACAAATAAACCATATATCAAAGTTTAACAATACAATATTTGGTTTAGGTTCTTTCCATTAAAAAACCATTGAACACTGTTAGTTGGCCATGGGTTCGCGCCTGATCAACGAGTTTTCTTCACGTGTCTAGCACCTAAATAGAAGCTAGGGCATTGAGAGTCCTTCACTAAGGCATCACCCATAATCAGTATTCATTGGTTTTATCGGCTTTTTATTAGTATTAAAAGAAACTCTTACATAAAAATAAAAACTTAACAACATCAAGTGCATTGTTTTGTCGTAAAACATTACAATTTACGTCAATCTTACGTTATTTTATATTTCCTTATTTCAAAAACAAAAGAAATGACATAAAAATATATTGCTTACCTATTTGTATGCACTTTGTAATGATATCTTTTTTCTGATTTTTTTAAATTTTTTATTTAAGAGTTAAATTGTTATTATGCGAAATATCTTTATTCTTGACTAAACAGCGCCAGTTTAGTGCGATCTCCAGCAGATGGCGTTAAAAATATAATGCTTTTCCTACGAGAAAATCCTTTTCCAAAAATTCTCGAAAACGGAAGCAGATAGAACCAGTTTTTTTGCATTAGAATTCTATTTAAATTTTCTGTTAACGTACGATAAATGATTTTGAAAGCATAAATCGTTAATTTTCTACGAATTTTTAAAGTCATCGAGAATTTGTAGAAAATTAGCAAATTCGATTTTCAAAATTCCAAGCCACATGTAAACAGAAAAATTAAATAAGGTTCTAACGCATAGAACTTACTTCTATCTACTTCCGTTTCGGATATTTTTGAAAATGGATTTTCCCATAGTACAGTGGCTAGACCCATAGTAAAAGCGTTAAATTTTTAATGCCATCTGCTGGAGATAGAATGAGTAAGAAAGACGTAATATTCGTTAACATATATAGTATTAAATGGCTGTTTTTAATTAACTTCAAAGATTATTTACACATTAATAACCATATTATTATATTGTTTTAAAAGATCTTCAACTTATGAATTATTTCGAATAACAAAAATAGATGTAGAAATTGGAGTCCAGTCATAACTTAAATGTTGCCATAAAGCAAAAATGTGAGGCTAATCACAAATTACGTAAAATTTGAAGATTTTTTTAGTTTACTTCAGTTTAGTAAAAACGTTTTTTATTTATTTTATTGGAATTTTTTAAATTTATAAATGTATGTTATAACAATAGAATAAAAATCACCCATATAAACACTTGGCGCCATCTAATAACAGAATTATAAACTAAAGTACTATTGTATACAACATAAGATGACCACTTTCACCTATTCTGTTTGGATTTGTATCTAAAAATAATTTAAATATATATATGTATATATATAAAATTTTAAAGCACGTCATGTTTTTCAAGGTTGGAAGTATTCTACTGTCACCACATACATCAATACAGTGCATTTACTGTATACAGAAACATCTTGATTAAACGCTGCATTTAGTTCTGTTTTGAAAACATGGTACATAGCAAGTTAAGCTCTGATTTTTTGAAAACTGATCCCTATTTAGGTGTTACTAACGTGAAGAAAATGCGGAAAATCACACGTAACCAGCCCGTTGGTCAGGCGCGAACCCACGACCACTGTTCGGTGGTTTCATCCATTCGGCCACTGGTGGGCAAATTGTGTGATCATTGCTGTATCTAATTTGTATCAGCTAAAATACATAGTCACTAGGATTTGCGTCCCGGGACGTCTTGTGTCTCGAGGTCCTGGGACTTTTTCTAAATTTAAATTGTCTCGGGTCCCG
The DNA here is from genome assembly GCF_000671375.1 of Centruroides sculpturatus. Classification (NCBI taxonomy): domain Eukaryota; kingdom Metazoa; phylum Arthropoda; class Arachnida; order Scorpiones; family Buthidae; genus Centruroides; species Centruroides sculpturatus. The sequence continues at coordinate 126,969 of NW_019384677.1, forward strand.
GGACATTCGGGTCAAGACTCGAGAAAACGCTTATCGAAATTGTATTTTCGAAATTTTATTTTCAAAAGGTTAGCCGAGCGACGCTTCCTTTGTTCTCCCTCCTGTTTACAAATAAACAACACAGGTGGGGGTAATTTACAAGGCCGTGTGACTTTTAACCTTACTCTGTTAAATGTTTGTTAAAATATTTGCACACTGGCCACCACAGTTCACAGTCTGAAAATACGGATTTTTTTACTTTGAATTTGAATAAAACTGCACTTATTGCTTTTGAGGAAGATCTTCATTACAGACTTTTTGAAAATATCCCTCGTATCCAAACGCCAGATTTGTAAATAATGGACGCCGAACCCAGTACCAGTAGCTCTATACTACACAACGAACCCGATGAGTCGTTTCAAAGTCAAATGGAACAGGCAATAAAAAATCGAAGAAAATGTACCCGAAATTTTTGCAAAAAAATCAAGAGCAGCATTAAAAAAGGAGTTCCAGTTATTTGAAGAAACCGGAAAACGTACTGAAAGTTTGGAACTGCTTTATAAAGCCTTAAACACAATAAAACCGACATCTGTTGAAAACAAGACACGTGTTCTCCTTGTTGGGAAGCATTATTACAAAATTCAGAAACAGATTGTCGGACAAACTGTAAATGCTCTGATGTTTTTAAATGCCTATTTTATTAAATCAGAAAAGATGTCTAATTGCTAGTTCATTATATTATTTATATGACTAATGAATAGAAACTAGGTGACGATTATTAATGATTAGTATGATTACTGTTAGTTACTGTTAGTAGTTGGTTTTATAATTTTAAGATTTTACTGCCAAAATATGAATCTATGATTATAAGAATTAAACATACGAACTGTTTAGACTTTAATTAACGTTATAAATGTTAGGATTTGATTTTATGTTCAATAAATGTTGATTTTTACTAAAATTGCCTTTTTATTGATACATCTCGACAAAAATGAACTCGATTCTAATTTTATTCTGAGAAGTCTCTAAGTTCCGGGATGTCCTGGAATTTTGATCGTGGGTTATCTCGTGTTCCGGGACTTTGAGAATGTCGAAACTTCCCAAACCCTAGTACAGTAATACCTCGACTTATGCTACCCCGACTTACGCGAACCCGGAGTTACGCGATTTTCAAATCTCGTGGATTCGTCTTTTGTTTGAGCGGCACGCAGCTCTTGATTACTCACTCCCCCACACAATTGTTCAGCTTACATGCTCGAATGTGTCGCGCAGAATCAACGCATAGTTACAATTTATTTTGTGTTATTTATTTCTGTGCTTGTTATATCTACGGAGTCTTCAGAGACTCTACGTAGTGATTTCTTGTAACCGTGAATAAATCAAAAGACGAGATAAGATTAACGAGAACATTTATTAGCTTACATACATCCAAACTTGGATTTTACACAAATTGCGAAATTATACCCCGACTTACGCGAATTCGACTTACGCGGTTATCGCTCGGTCCCACCTATCGCGTAAGTTCGGGGTATCATTGTATTCACAAACTAGCCAAAATCTTTACGCACGAGAATGTATATTCTGTTAATTATTTGTATTATTTATTTCTGGTAGTGCCTCAGTAATATGAATAATGAATATCAAGGGGTAAGAATAGAATGTCTCTTGGACACCTTTGACTTAAAAATCGACAATGTGTGGTGACACATTGTCGATTTTTAAGTCAAAGGTGTCCAAGAGACATTCTATTCTTACCCCTTGATATTCATTATTGTGAAACAAAAAATTCTTCAACACCATCTTAAAATAGTCGAAAGCCTAAAACATAGATAAAGAATGTTTTAATAATTTGCAAGCGTTAACTTGATAGAAAACGTGAAGAATACCATAAGAAAATATACAAAATTTCTGCAGAGAATGGAAGAGATTTACATTTAACTTCCAATTAGCATGCATCTACGTATCATAAAGACAAGTCGTCACTTATGCTGGAATGTTTATTCCGTAGGCTATAATTCATATTAAACGTTATACAAACCGTCTATACAGGTAACCCCCGTATAACACGGTAGTTACGTTCCAAAAAATTGCCGTGTTATGCGAATCCGTGTTATAGGAAACAAAGAACTAATACGAAAAGGAGGGTTAGGTTCCAAAAATTAAAAAACATGCTAGTATATTTTCATAATTAAGATAAATATCTTCATTAAAATTTTTTTAAGTGATACATATTAATATAAATTAAACAATGTTTTCTTCGTCATCACTAAAAACACTATTAATTAACCGAGAGCGTTTTCTTTTTGGCAAGTTATCCTTATCCTCTGAGCATTTTTCTGCATTATCTTCAGATCCATGCTTTACCTTTTGCAAAATGTATGTAATTTTAGATTGCTTGCTTCTAGTTAAAAGGTCTTTATAAATTTCCTTATATGGTGCTAAGCACTTATGAAGAATAAAGCAAGTATGGAATAAGGGAAAAACATTCGGCAACATCAGAAGCAGAAGCGTCGCGATCTGGCAACATTGAAACAAGTTTCGAGAAGGACCACGTGTATCGACAGAAGGCGAGAAGAGAAAATTTACATACTTAAGTACTAATAGTTCACGAAAATAATAATTTTCGTGAACTATTATTACTTAAGTATGTAAAAATTTATTACATTTCATGTTGTACGAGGGTTTTACCCAATTCTCAAACCGTGTCAGAGTGAATCCGTGCTATAAAAGTATCGTGTTATACGGGGGATGGTACCAATTCTCGAACCGTGTTAGAGCGAATCCGTGCTTTAGAAATGCCGTGTTATACGGGTGTTACCTGTACTCTCTAATTTCAAACAGGTATAACATGTACAGTAACTTTATTCTAATAGTCTTTCATAGTTAGTAGCTTCAGATGCAGGATTTCATTCAGTTTCATGTGGTATAGGGTGGAATTAAAGGCACTCAATGTGTGCCCCTCTAGTTGCTCGTCAAACATCGATGCGATAGTCCAGTTCGTTCCAGACGATCTGCAGCATACCTGGAGTTATCATACGAACTGCTTTAGTGATCAAAATTTTCAGCTTCTCCAGGGATGTAGGTTGTGATGGTACATAAACTGTGCTCTTCATGTACCCCCAAAGAAAAATGTTGCAAACAGTTAGGTCTGGTGACCTGGAAGGTCGTTTGCAGAACGCCTGATTATATTTGGTCCAGTACAACCAATCTATCCGTTTAACAGGTGCTCATTGAAAAATCTTCTGACAGTGAGATGCCAGTGCACATTTCCATCATTATCTTCCATTAAATGTTGGATTCTCACAAAATTCAAATCGCACTTCATTATTTTGCGGATGGAGTTTTTGGACTAATTGCAGCTTGTAAGGGTCAATGTTGTTTGTTAATTAAATTATGGCAACGCAACACTTGGGCGATATGCCTAGGGGATATCTTCCGGGAGATGTTTTTAAAGGAAACTAGCCCCTATTTATGCGTTACAGACGTGGAGTAAACCCGGAGAACGCCACGTAGCCAGCCCGTCCGAGCGAGGCGCGAACCCACGATCGAACTCCCAGTGTTCAGGGTACGAAGACCGCTTGGCCACTGGTGGGCCTGCAAGGATGAAACTTTAAGTGATTGTGTAAAATCTTGCAAACTGTGCTTTTGGTAAGGTGTAACTCTCGGCTGGCTCTTCGTATTGACTTTTTGGGGCTGTGCGAGAATGTTATTCTAATGCGATCAATAACTTCCCCAGAGACTGATGGTCGGCCAGAATGTCTCTTTCTATGATCACAGATACACCCTATCTGACTAAAATCATTGTACCATTTCTGAATGTACTTGGACATAGGTGGAATCGTATGATACTTGAGTCTGAAAGCACGTTTCACTGTTTGATCCTGCAAATTCCCGTACACATCAACTAAAGAGCGGTGGCCATTTTTAGATTTCCTTGCACCCCTGTTTTTTCAAATCAAAGATGTTTAAATACTTTAAAAAAATTAAATAATTGTTGTAAGAGAATCGGTTCACAAAATGTTTATCAATATACAGTATTTGAATTAGTTTAGAAATCATAACATCGTGAAATCAGGAAGTGTTTTTGTGGACACTCTGTACAATGCCATTTATGATCGAATAGTAACAAATATCATTGCATTTAGTGCACGATATACTTGAATTATCATTATCAGTTTGATGATGTGCTTTGGTCTTTATATTACTATAATTAGATATGTCAGCTCTAAGTTTCGGCTCTCAGGAGGACTTATCATAAACTGTTGATGGTTGAACCAGTGTAAATCAAACTTTGTGTAACTTTTCCTAGTGCGTCAATAGTGTATGATAAGTCCTTCTGAGATCCGAAACTTAGCGCTCACATATCCAATTATAGTACTGTATTGCAGTTGTTGATTTTTCTATTGTTTAGATATTTAGTTCGTTTTACTATCATTTAATCCTAGCTATGACTTCTAAACAATATTCAAGTGTCAGCAGTATCAAAAGTTTGTCAGTCCATATTTAATAGATACATAATTTAAGTTTCTAGTGACCCGGTATTTTTCAACCTTTTTCTAATACTGGTAGATCGAACTTGGTCATTTTTACTTGCGGCACTATTAATTCTTCATGCACTTTGCCATACCTTATGCCATATAAGACATTCCAATTTCAGCAAAGAATATTTACAGGAAAAGTATTTAGTATATTTAAGTCATTCCGTTCCTTTAGTGCTCAACCCCAAATTTATTTTAATGCATTCTGATTATTAAAAATAGAGTACAATTAGAACGCGCACTTTTATTTTTAGAAAAAAAACATATGAATTAAAAAAGTCATTTACAATTAGAACGCGCACTTTTATTTTTAGAAAAAAAACATATGAATTAAAAAAGTCATTTACAATTAGAACGCGCACTTTTATTTTTAGAAAAAAAACATATGAATTAAAAAAGTCATTTACAATTAGAACGCGCACTTTTATTTTTAGAAAAAAAACATATGAATTAAAAAAGTCATTTACAATTAGAACGCGCACTTTTATTTTTAGAAAAAAAACATATGAATTAAAAAAGTCATTTACAATTAGAACGCGCACTTTTATTTTTAGAAAAAAAACATATGAATTAAAAAAGTCATTTACAATTAGAACGCGCACTTTTATTTTTAGAAAAAAAACATATGAATTAAAAAAGTCATTTACAATTAGAACGCGCACTTTTATTTTTAGAAAAAAAACATATGAATTAAAAAAGTCATTTACAATTAGAACGCGCACTTTTATTTTTAGAAAAAAAACATATGAATTAAAAAAGTCATTTACAATTAGAACGCGCACTTTTATTTTTAGAAAAAAAACATATGAATTAAAAAAGTCATTTACAATTAGAACGCGCACTTTTATTTTTAGAAAAAAAACATATGAATTAAAAAAGTCATTTACAATTAGAACGCGCACTTTTATTTTTAGAAAAAAAACATATGAATTAAAAAAGTCATTTACAATTAGAACGCGCACTTTTATTTTTAGAAAAAAAACATATGAATTAAAAAAGTCATTTACAATTAGAACGCGCACTTTTATTTTTAGAAAAAAAACATATGAATTAAAAAAGTCATTTACAATTAGAACGCGCACTTTTATTTTTAGAAAAAAAACATATGAATTAAAAAAGTCATTTACAATTAGAACGCGCACTTTTATTTTTAGAAAAAAAACATATGAATTAAAAAAGTCATTTACAATTAGAACGCGCACTTTTATTTTTAGAAAAAAAACATATGAATTAAAAAAGTCATTTACAATTAGAACGCGCACTTTTATTTTTAGAAAAAAAACATATGAATTAAAAAAGTCATTTACAATTAGAACGCGCACTTTTATTTTTAGAAAAAAAACATATGAATTAAAAAAGTCATTTACAATTAGAACGCGCACTTTTATTTTTAGAAAAAAAACATATGAATTAAAAAAGTCATTTACAATTAGAACGCGCACTTTTATTTTTAGAAAAAAAACATATGAATTAAAAAAGTCATTTACAATTAGAACGCGCACTTTTATTTTTAGAAAAAAAACATATGAATTAAAAAAGTCATTTACAATTAGAACGCGCACTTTTATTTTTAGAAAAAAAACATATGAATTAAAAAAGTCATTTACAATTAGAACGCGCACTTTTATTTNATATTGTTAGGAAATTCCTGAATACAGACACTGACACACTTATTTAATTTTACTTTTATTTTGGTTGCTATGCCTTGACTCTGGTCCGGCATAGTACACAGCCACCAGTGTGAACCGAGTATAACCCACTAAACACAACAATAATAATAATAATTAATATTTTGAGACAAAGTTCGCCCAATAAAATTTTATATTTTTTAATTCGAAATTTTTGTGTTTTTAAAAGGAGTTTTTAGCGTGTTGGCGGCTAGTAGTCTGAAAAGGAAGGTCGGTCGCCAGGATTGTATTGTCTGGAACATAAAGTTAATAAATGGTGATCGCTGTTTAGGCGAACTTTGTCTCAAAATATTAATTAAAGAAAAAGAGCCATTGGACGAAACAATTAATAATAGTAATAATAATAATAATAATAATAATAATAATAGAGTATATTTGATTAAACAATAACGTTTTTATTCAAGAGTAGGATGCCCACCGTGGACGAGTGGAAAAAACCACCAAATACTCGTGAGGTTCGGAGCTAGCCACGTGAACTTTTTTGGTTTTTTTTTTCATGTTAGTAATTCTTAAATAAGGACCAGTTTCACATAGAAAGTTCTCCCGGAAGACATTCTCCTAGGCAGATTACCCACGTGTCGCTTTGCCGTATACAAATAAACCATGTATCAAAGTTTAACAATACAATATTTGGTTTAGGTTCTTTCCATTAAAAAACCATTGAACACTGTTAGTTGGCCATGGGTTCGGGCCTGATCAACGAGTTTTCTTCACGTGTCTAGCACCTAAATAGAAGCTAGGGCATTGAGAGTCCTTCACTAAGGCATCAACCATAATCAGTATTCATTGGTTTTATCGGCTTTTTATTAGTATTAAAAGAAACTCTTACATAAAAATAAAAACTTAACAACATCAAGTGCATTGTTTTGTCGTAAAACATTACAATTTACGTCAATCTTACGTTATTTTATATTTCCTTATTTCAAAAACAAAAGAAATGACATAAAAATATATTGCTTACCTATTTGTATGCACTTTGTAATGATATCTTTTTTCTGATTTTTTAAAATTTTTTATTTAAGAGTTAAATTGTTATTATGCGAAATATCTTTATTCTTGACTAAACAGCGCCAGTTTAGTGCGATCTCCAGCAGATGGCGTTAAAAATATAATGCTTTTCCTACGAGAAAATCCTTTTCCAAAAATTCTCGAAAACGGAAGCAGATAGAACCAGTTTTTTTGCATTAGAATTCTATTTAAATTTTCTGTTAACGTACGATAAATGATTTTGAAAGCATAAATCGTTAATTTTCTACGAATTTTTAAAGTCATCGAGAATTTGTAGAAAATTAGCAAATTCGATTTTCAAAATTCCAAGCCACATGTAAACAGAAAAATTAAATAAGGTTCTAACGCATAGAACTTACTTCTATCTACTTCCGTTTCGGATATTTTTGAAAATGGATTTTCCCATAGTACAGTGGCTAGACCCATAGTAAAAGCGTTAAATTTTTAATGCCATCTGCTGGAGATAGAATGAGTAAGAAAGACGTAATATTCGTTAACATATATAGTATTAAATGGCTGTTTTTAATTAACTTCAAAGATTATTTACACATTAATAACCATATTATTATATTGTTTTAAAAGATCTTCAACTTATGAATTATTTCGAATAACAAAAATAGATGTAGAAATTGGAGTCCAGTCATAACTTAAATGTTGCCATAAAGCAAAAATGTGAGGCTAATCACAAATTACGTAAAATTTGAAGATTTTTTTAGTTTACTTCAGTTTAGTAAAAACGTTTTTTATTTATTTTATTGGAATTTTTTAAATTTATAAATGTATGTTATAACAATAGAATAAAAATCACCCATATAAACACTTGGCGCCATCTAATAACAGAATTATAAACTAAAGTACTATTGTATACAACATAAGATGACCACTTTCACCTATTCTGTTTGGATTTGTATCTAAAAATAATTTAAATATATATATGTATATATATAAAATTTTAAAGCACGTCATGTTTTTCAAGGTTGGAAGTATTCTACTGTCACCACATACATCAATACAGTGCATTTACTGTATACAGAAACATCTTGATTAAACGCTGCATTTAGTTCTGTTTTGAAAACATGGTACATAGCAAGTTAAGCTCTGATTTTTTGAAAACTGATCCCTATTTAGGTGTTACTAACGTGAAGAAAATGCGGAAAATCACACGTAACCAGCCCGTTGGTCAGGCGCGAACCCACGACCACTGTTCGGTGGTTTCATCCATTCGGCCACTGGTGGGCAAATTGTGTGATCATTGCTGTATCTAATTTGTATCAGCTAAAATACATAGTCACTAGGATTTGCGTCCCGGGACGTCTTGTGTCTCGAGGTCCTGGGACTTTTTCTAAATTTAAATTGTCTCGGGTCCCGGGACATTCGGGTCAAGACTCGAGAAAACGCTTATCGAAATTGTATTTTCGAAATTTTATTTTCAAAAGGTTAGCCGAGCGACGCTTCCTTTGTTCTCCCTCCTGTTTACAAATAAACAACACAGGTGGGGGTAATTTACAAGGCCGTGTGACTTTTAACCTTACTCTGTTAAATGTTTGTTAAAATATTTGCACACTGGCCACCACAGTTCACAGTCTGAAAATACGGATTTTTTTACTTTGAATTTGAATAAAACTGCACTTATTGCTTTTGAGGAAGATCTTCATTACAGACTTTTTGAAAATATCCCTCGTATCCAAACGCCAGATTTGTAAATAATGGACGCCGAACCCAGTACCAGTAGCTCTATACTACACAACGAACCCGATGAGTCGTTTCAAAGTCAAATGGAACAGGCAATAAAAAATCGAAGAAAATGTACCCGAAATTTTTGCAAAAAAATCAAGAGCAGCATTAAAAAAGGAGTTCCAGTTATTTGAAGAAACCGGAAAACGTACTGAAAGTTTGGAACTGCTTTATAAAGCCTTAAACACAATAAAACCGACATCTGTTGAAAACAAGACACGTGTTCTCCTTGTTGGGAAGCATTATTACAAAATTCAGAAACAGATTGTCGGACAAACTGTAAATGCTCTGATGTTTTTAAATGCCTATTTTATTAAATCAGAAAAGATGTCTAATTGCTAGTTCATTATATTATTTATATGACTAATGAATAGAAACTAGGTGATGATTATTAATGATTAGTATGATTACTAAGTTGGTTTTATAATTTTAAGATTTCACTGCCAAAAAATGAATCTATGATTATAAGAATTAAACATACGAACTGTTTAGACTTTAATTAACGTTATA
>NW_019384677.1:138714-281536 GCF_000671375.1 Centruroides sculpturatus
GTAGAGGAGAAGGTGGTATTATGGAACCCCAATTACATTTTAGTGAGTTGTAAACAAGGTATCATAACTACACCCACATTTTTTGTGCGAAAAGTACTGGTAACTAGTAAACTAAGTGTTCCTAATTTGATTTTTCGCTAGTATAATTATAACTATGGTTTTTGAAGGCTTTTGTACAAAAAGTCCGAAAGTAGGCTTAGAGAAAATTGGGTGGTAATATGGAACCCTACTGTATATTTTCAAAGATTGCTTTAATGTAGCCAAAAACAAATAGCAAAGGACAAAAAATGTTAAATAATTACAAAATTATTTACTCCAATGTATTTTATCGCAAAAATGCTTTTATAATAGAAAAATATGACCTCCATCAACAATATATATTCCAGCAGCTTTTTTTCGATATTATCAGGAAAATTTGACTTTCTACCTAGTGTCTTTTTCACAAATTGCTCCGGAGGAATGTGTGCTTGCAAATAGAGAGTTCGAAGGAGTTGAGTTCCATATTACTGTAAAAGCACCAATGGTGTCCGTATTTCACGCATCGCCATCTCGAATTAACTTATGTCTGTCGAGACCAAAATTTAAAAAACGTGAACATCACACAGAATAATACACACCCCTAAGTCTCTGGAACGGAATACATGCACCAGTGAACCTACAACTTCACGATTTATATTTTAAAAAGAATTAAATTCACTTAGCATTCAAAACTTGCGAATTTAAAAAAAAAAAAAAAAAAACAAATTTGCTGATTAAATGCGAAAAACTGTTTAACTGAAGTAAAACGGGTTTTCCCCTTGCTATGGATGTCTGCCTAGTTCAGTTCAGCCACATTCCGCTGCAGTTCGGCTTTATTATCAGTTCGAAATGGGGTGGTTCCATAATACCCGCAGTGTTCCATAATACCACCTTCTCCTCTAATAATAGACCAAAAAAACAAATCGATGAAATCCGAGTTTTCTTCGCGTGTCTAACACTTAGGCTAATTAAAGTAGAAAGTCCTACCGAGAGGCGTCTATGGCCGAAATGTTGCATTGCCTTACCTCATCAATCCAATTCTTAATAGATAATAATAATTGTATAAAAGATTATTGTTTGATTTGCGTGACTTTTCGACATCCCGTATATTTTAATTGTTACTTTCACGATTATTATTTATGATTACAGATATAATTATTTTTTTATAGGAAATATTTTTATTTTAAATAACTTTATTTTTTCGTGTTACTATATAATATATCGCTTACTTTTTTCTATTCTTTCATTTAATTCGTATAATTATAATTAATTTTTGGCGTCCAATTAATCAACGGGTGAAGAACACACCCGTAATGGGAAGACACACGTAATGGAATAATTTATCATTTTTTAAATACTACTTCATTAATTATATGCTTTGAACGAACATATTGTCACTCTGGCAACATTAAAATAATTTATATACAGTATATATATTTGTTTGCTTTTTTACTTTCACAACGTTGAAACGTTATTTTCTTTGCTGTGTATCTTCTTAACTTGTGCATTCATCCTCGTAAATTTTAGTCGGAATTTTCTTGGAGAAATATATCTTTAATGTGTTGACACGATACCCGGATTTTTGCACATCAATATACATTTTAAAAGTCTTTCGAATAGACTAGGTTTGGTTTGTCACATTTTTTCCGTACAGCGTTCTTTCCTTGTGATAGGAACCATCATAATACACAAGCATAATGATGGACAGTGACAGCTTTTATGTAAGATGTTTCTTCATCGTTCGCATGTTATTTGATTTGTTTGGAAATTAACGGAAATTCAGGGAGACACGACTAATTGTAATCTTGGGCACCAGGCTTGAGATAGACGAAGCTAGATAAATTTTTAAGCAAAATGGGTTCCCTGTTTTGACTTTTGTCTGACAATGTCTTGACAGCTATATCCAATAACACTTACTACGAAAGTGCATTAGAGTAGCAAAAAATATGGAAATACGTTGATGTTCTTTCAGAGGAACGTCGAAATATTGATGTTATAGACCAGTGTTCCGCAACCTTTTTCTACTTGCGGCACACCCATGACTTCAACAAGGCACACCAAAATGTTATTCCCCTCAAAAACGTATGATATGATACTATTAATAGAATTACGTAATGCTACTAACCTATTATTATTGTTATTAAACAGACATTAACACCTGTGAGCAATTTTTTTACATATAATTTCTTAGAACACATAAAAATGCGTGGCTTGTAATAAAGAATAAACAAACATCATCTTATTTTATCAGTACTGCAGCAGAGAACGAAATACAAGCATAAAAAACACAACTCTGATCAAAATATATAAATAAAATTTTAAATTAACAAAATATGTAAAAGTTCACGTCACACCTTTCACCATGTGACGGCACATTAGTGTGCCGCGACACACCGGTTGCAGAACACTGTTATAGACTATATTTCATAAAAACTTACAGTAACACTTAATTGGTCTGCCCGATGAATTATAGTAACTATTAAAACTATTAACTACAATACAATATAACTGTTTAATTTTCCAAGCAAGAAACCCTTAGAGTGCTTTGTACCTAAGTAAAATGCATATTACCTTGTCAGGTATAGTGTATACCGGTTGGGTGCTTCGTTACTCTTTCGCCGGAATTGAATCAGGGCGAGCAATCTCAGGAATTTCTCATGGGTGACCCGATATATAATGTTAATTAGACACAGACACACACAGAATTTCGTAAGGATTTGTTTCCATTTTTGGACTCGTGGAGAATGAAGTACTGGTATCAAAACGTTAAGAAATGCAAATAAAATGGGGGAGTGATCAAAATTGACCGATCGCCATATTTTCCGTATGTTTAATTCTATAAGAACTGGTAAAGTAATATGTAAATAAGACTACACTTAACGAAACTTCTGGTTTTATTGATATCAATATTGAAAGGACACGTTAAGAAATTAAAAAAGGTTTAACTTAAATATTTATTAATTATATTCATAATTAATTTATAATCCTTTCAGCCTTTAACGACATCTATCGTATAATTGAAGTAACAGATACCAGAAATTGAAACTACTGCACTATGAATAAATTACGATTAGCACTAGTTAAGACTGACAACGATTGAGTATTATCTACATGTTGAGACTGATAATGCCTGTAGATTATGATAAATATAACCAAAACCGTGTATTTTAATTTAATTTAAATTTGCCTACAGCATCTATAACGGCCAAAATTTAAGGACTTATCACGCTATACAAAATAATAAGACACGCTAATTCTAATAACATTAGATCATACTTTGCAACCTTTACTCACGTACGGTACATCTGGGTACTTCCCAGAATTCCGTAATATACCACAAGTAAACATATACAAAAAATGCAAGAGTTACAAAGTACAGAGAAAAAGTACTGATTTATGTTTTTTACTTGTGATATTAAAATATCTTAAATTAATTTATAATCGATTTTCTTATTTCGATTTTAATTCTTAAATACCCGGAAATCACCCTGGACGAAGTATCACGTAAAAGCAAGTGATCGGAGTGCGAACTACGTGGTCTTAGGGACTTAGATGCACGCGACAAAGACATCATTTAATTGTTGCGGCTGTGACACGAGACTCGCCACATTTACACAAGCACAAATTCTGAGAAATATGACTGAAAAGGTGTAAAAGTTTGAAGCTTTCTAGAATTGCTTCTGTCACAAATGTCAGTGGCAATAAGCACATAATAGGAAAATTATTTCTCCTTTTTCAGTCAACGTGCATTTATCATATTCACGAGCCCACTCTAAACTCTATGTTTTTCCAAGGGGGAATTGTATACACCTAAGATTAACTCTTGGTACACTGGTTGTTGAACTGTACAGTACAGTACGTTATACGACTGATAACAATATCCGTGATTACAATTCTATATATACTGTACAGCAGAATTCGCGATTACGGATTGTAGTGTATAGTTTGTAAAACAATTGCTCAAATTTCACTGCCAATTATTTATGAATTTTATTCAATAATTTTACAACTTCTGAGCTTAGTGAATGATTTATAGGCCTAAATATAAAATGATCCGACAAGTTTATTAACAAGTTAACGTGTTTACAAATCAGATAATTACTTGCCAATCACCAGATAGCGTAGTGTTTTCCAATTCAATTGGCCATCCACCATTTTAAACTATGTAAATATAATGTTTAATTAAATATAAGTAGTCCACCAGTGGCAGAAAGGATATAACCATTTTCTATGGTTATATCCATTCGGCCACTGGTTCGTGGGTTCGCGTCCCACCAACGGGTTGGCCGCTATAAAATGACGAAAAGCTTATTTTTTTGTAGTAGAGACGAGTTTTATAAAAGAAAAACAAAATTATAAATGCTAATATGAGTAATATATTCGTTGAGTGCGATCGACACACGACCCTCCTCTATCATGCGCTTTACTTTTTCCACCCAAACCATATTAGAATTCGACATGTATGTTATTACGGCATTACCATTAAATGATGTGTCAATATACCTTAAATTAAGGACCCCGGGAGATCTCCTGTCTTGTGTAAGATGTCTTTTGTATATTAATAAACGGGTGTTAAATGTAAACGTAGTTCGTGACTGTGTCTAACGCCACCATCTAAAGACACAATTCACATCTCGCCATCCTGAATGTCATCTCCTCCTTAAATCGCAACATTAGGTTCTTCAAGGGTTCAGACACACTGTTTTTGAAGTTATCCTACTAAAAACAAAAAATCTAAAGATCTCAAATCTATAGAATTGTATTTTCTCTTCAAGCACCTGAAATAGAAATATTTGTTAAATAATTTATAAATCTGTTCCGAAGAGATGTTGCTTAGTACTGCATATCTATAACCCGTAGTAATTACTGAATAGACAGGATCAAGCATCAAATGATTGGAGTAAGCAGATTTTCGAGTCTCAGGCATTTCCAAAATAACAATTCAGAAGTCAAATTCAATGGTTATAAAATATTTAGATCTATGATCTTGCGTGTTAAATTTTTCATAGATGAGAACAAAAAACGAATTTCATATTTATTATGCAATAAAGAATGATAGTGAAATTGATTAAATTACAATATAAGAAAGCTTTTAGAATTATTAGTTCATTTGGGCGCTGTTTAGTGGTTGTGGTTGTTAGAGTGAATTTTTTTCCTTTTTTGCGATCTGACTTAATATTGTTAACTTTTTGGAAAATAACTGAATTTTCATCTCAGAAAACGAAAACTTTTACACCACTTTCCCAGGATGGATCATCACGAAACGTAAAGAAACTACAGTAATACCCCGACTTACGCTACCCCGACTTACGCGAACCCGGAGTTACGCGATTTTCAAATCTCGTCGATTCGTCTTTTGTTTGAGCGCCAAGCAACTCTTGATTACTCAATCCCCCCACACTATTGTTCGACTTACATGTTCAGACGTGTCGCGCGGAATCGACACATAGCCACAATTTATTTTGTGTTATTTATTTCTGTGTTTGTTATATCTACGGTGACTTGAGAGACTCTATGTGGTGATTTCTTCTAACCGTGAACTACTTCTTTTGATTCAAAAGACGAGATAAGATTAACGAGAACACTTATTAGCTTACATACATCCGACTTGGGTTTTACACAAATTGCGAAATTATACCCCGACTTACGCGGTTATCGCTCGGTCCCACCTATCGCGTAAGTTCGGGGTATCACTGTAATTGGAAGTGAAGAAAATGTTACAAGTAAGTCAACGGATGAATTGATTCTGCCTTATATAAGTGTCGTTATATAAGTCGAATAACGTTCAGGAAGGAATTTTTCAAACGGATAAAGAAACAATTTAGTAATATAACTTTTAATGATAAACAAAATGATGAAATTAAGGAGAATTATAACCAATATAATGTTTTATACTCCGACAATGGCGATAATGAGAAACTGTTTTTCTACAATATAGCAGGTCTAAATAATAAATATTGCTTTTCTAATTTCTGGAATTTAATATATAAGATGGATATATTCTGTTTAATGGAAACATGGCGTACTTCACCGGTAATTGAATCAATGTTTTCTGATAAATATAAAATTTACTGTTGTGAAGGATCTGGACGACCCAGTAGTGGTTTGATTATTGATCTTAGACTAGATACAGTTTCTCAAGTTGAAATTACATTCCAATCGCAATTTGTTCTGATTTTACAATTAGACACTGAAAAGTTCATCAATGTCCAACTAATAGTGTCTTGTACTCCGCCTGAAAGTTATTTTGATGACGATTTTATCGCTTATAGGAAATTACTTACTACTTGAAACTAATTTGATTTTATGCGCTGATTTTAATGCTCGAATGGAAAACCCTGATTGTTTGTCATGTTTTACTGGGGACTGGCAAAATGCTCTAAGAACCTGGAAAGATCCAATTGTTAATGATAGAGGATAAATCTTATATAATTTTTGTGAGGGAATCAATCTTGTTTGTTTAAACGGTCTACTACCAGAAGATGAAGAAGATAATTTTACTTATCATGCAATAAAAGAAAGAAGTGTAATTGATTTGATGACAGTATCACAGGAGATATATTTTTGTGTTGTAAATGATTTAAGTGTTTTAACAGAGATAGGCTTAGATTATTCACTAGTTCTACTAACAACGACCCCATTAGCATCATCTGGTCTTTTTAATAGACAACTTTTAGGTAAATATACAATATGGAGGGATGAACTTAAATCTTCATTTTCTGTTAGATTAGATAATGTCTATCAGACGAGTATAGAAACCTCAACTTGATAATCTAGTAGAATATATAGCTAAAGCAGCAACGTCTCTGGATTTAATCCATAATGTTAACTCTTCACCAAGTAAAACTCATATAACAAATAAATGGTATGACAATGAGTGCTATACCACAAGAAAAAATTTGTGGAAGTTATTTATGAAGGCTAAAAAGTGAAATACAAATGATTATTATATTTTATATAAGAACTGTTTAAAAGATTACAAATGTTTATATCTAAAGAAAAAAACAATCGTATTTTTCGAACTGAAATAGAAAACTGCTGACATGTAACGACTCCAGAAAATTTTGGCAAACAATTAACTGATTCAGACGTAAAAGATTATCGAATTATAGTTCAAGAATCCCTTTGGAAAGATGGCTAAATTTTTACACTGCTAAATTCTCTAAAGGTCATATTTATTAATGACGAGCAATTGTCGATGGACATCTATAAAGTATTTCCAATAAGGGAAAAATGTTTCTCAGATTTTATATTGGAAGAGATAAAACGAGCAATTAATTGCTTTAAATCTGTTACCTCATCTGGATCTGATTTTATTCGAACGGAATACCTAAAATGTTTTTTTAGAGAAATTCTTACAGCAATGGAACTCTTTAACAGTATTAAAAGAAATTGTAGCTTTCCGTAAGCTTGGATTGAATCTCTAATTATTCCAATATATAAGAAAGCTGACGTTGACGATCCGAAAAATTATCGTTCTATTTCCTTGGTTTCTGTAATTGGGAAACTATTTAAATTTTTATTAAATAAAAGACTAGAAGAATGGATATTTGATTATCAGATTTTGTATGAGGAACAAGCAGGTTTTCGACCTGCCCGATCTTGTCAAGATCAAATATTTATATTAGGGGAGCCCGGGCAACTTCGGCATACGGAGCAAGTTTGTCAAGCGCTTTTTTTTTTAAAAAAACAAATTAAAAGGAGACTTTGGTTATAGGTTAGGCAGTTGAGTTTTATTGGTGGCTTGTTGAGTATAGTGTTTTTATTGTTCTCCAACAAGCGTAGTTGAATTATCAAGCAAATTTTCATTTTCGTTCAATTCCATATAATATTTTGCTTCCATTTATATTGAATTGGCAGGTTTTGTTATAATTCCATGATAACGAAAGTTACTTTTCCTGTTAGAAGGATGTAACTTCAACTTATTCACGTGGCCAGATCGTGGCTTGGCATTCTGTTCTCAGGGTTGTACTTAATGTTTCGAAATCATGACTAGCGGGGTAAGATCGGCAACATAAAGCCACATTAGAAGCAAAGGATAAAAATCAAACAGATGATAAATGAAAACATGTTTGCATTTGTTATTCATGTATATATGTCTTTGAACTTGCATTTCGTTGTAATAATATTAAATGGGTGTTGGATTTGTATTTCTTTGTTTTAATAGTGAATTCCAACTTATACATTGTTAATAACATAATTTTATATACGTGCCTATCTTGCCCCATTACTGTTGCCCCTATACCAGGGGCAACTTTAATAAAAATAATTAAAATAATTACAACTTTACAAAAAGAGAGAAGTTGCCGATCTTGCCCCTATACCCGGGGCAACTTCGGCAATTTCTCTCTTCTTGTAAAGTTGTAATTATTTTAATTATTTTTATTTCCAAACTGATTTTAACCAGTTCTATAGTAAGAAAACATTCCAATAGACAATATGCAAAGCTTTTTTTTTCAGTTTACAGCAGTATTTATTACACAAAATTTAAGTAAAGCTTAACATGCCGATCTTTCCCGGTCTCCCCTAAATGTACTCATACAGTTAAAATTTCAAAAAAAGAGGAAAGCTTTACGCTGTTTTTGTGGGCTTTCGATCTGCTTTTGACACTGTCAATCATAATGTTTTATTTGCTCTACTAGAAAGAATGGGTATAAATAAACAGTTTCTTGGTCTTGTTATTGATATATATTCTAAAGACACTGCAAGAGTAAAAATATCTGAAACAACTGATTCATTTGGGTGACGACATAGGAGTTTTGCAGGATGAGATTTTGAGCCTACTGCTTTTTAATTTGTATGTCAATGGTCTGATAGTCCGACTTACTAAATCTGATTTATCTGGGATTTCTGTCTCTGACCAAGTTGAGATACATGTACCAGTAGCGTGCCGTGTCATTTGATTATAAGGAAGCTGTGTTTTCATAAAAATTTTAAACAAATACTAGAAATGACAAAAATAAACTGTTTATTTTAATTATAAAATAGCTAATTGACACGAAAAAAAGATATAAAAACGTGTTTTTATTATTTTTTATAAACTAACTCTATTCGAAAATTTTTTCCGCCAAGTCGTTAATTACTTTATGATAAAAATCGCTGGTCATTGATTCCGTCAAAGTATTTAAAAGTTCTTTTTCTATCGAACGTGATGACGATGGTAACGCTAGTGACGACGATCTTTCCTTGACTGACTGTTCTTTGCCAATGTACTTGTACAATATCCTTCATGCTTGAAAAACTGCGCTCAACAGACGCACTGGTAGATGGGACGGTAAAAATTAATGATATTAAATCATATACTTCTTTTTGTACATCTTTCAGATTGTCATTAATTATAATACTTTTTATGTCTAAGAGTGACTTGCAAATATAGTCTAGACAGGAATATAAATAATGCAATTCACTGCGTAATTTAGATAAATCAAAAAATTCTCCATAAAATTTATTTAATTAATAAAGAATTAAAACTCGCTTCGAAAAATTGTTTTTCGTAGTATTTAAAATTATTATCATCTAAAAGTGATAAAAATTCTAAAGATTTTATGTCTGAAAATCTGTCAATATAATTATAATTAAAAGAAAATTATAACTAAATATATATCTGTAAAGAAACGTACGTACATAAAAATTACATAAAATATTCTTTACTTTTTAAATCTTAAAACAATCCACTTTGTCGAATAGCTCTCTACCAATGGCTAATGGATGGAATCGTTGGAAGCGTTATACAATACAGTATTTTGATGTGCAGCATTCACCAGTTAAACCGCGTGAGGTTGGTGCTCTTTGAAGCACATGGGCGAATGCGTATAATCTGGCTGCTTTACACCATTCAAATATTTTCGCCGTGGAAGCTGTCCCGTATTCGATAACATGGCGCTTCTATTGTGAATATGCGTATACGAATTTATATTCGAATATACAATATCATTTTTTTAATCGTTTTTCATATGTATAGAAATTTGTAATAAGATAAAGAATGCGGTTATAATAGAATATTAATTTTAATTAATTCAAAGTACGCTAAAATATGAAAATAATCGCGCAATATGTATTTATATTTTACAAAATACAAGGGAAGCAACGCTTCCACAGCTTCCGCCACATTTCATCTTGGGTCATAAAAATAAGTTATTTTGGTTAAAACAGAGAGATTAAAAATAAAGTTAAGATTTAAAATATTAATAAAAGTTATAAGAATTAAATTTGATATAAAAATTGTTTTTTTAATATAAAAGAGATGGGAATAAAGTGACTTTTTCAATATAAGATAGCGTGTTGCTATGAGATGCTAGTTATTTGACATCGATTTAATTGTTTTAAATTCATATTTTTATTTATTTCTAAATAAATCTTTATGGTAAACTGGGAAATATTTTAAAATTATACATAAAATTGGATATTTGTAGTAGTGATTTAATACTTTGACGTAGAAATTTTGACGTAATGCGTGCTATTGATACATTTATCGAGACGTCACATTTATCTAACAATTATTTCCAATTGTTTTTTTTTTTTCATTATTGGACTGGCGTGCAATAATAGAATCTCTCCAGAAATTCCGATTTATCTACACTGTACTGTTCTTTACGCCATTTTGAATAGGAATATCTCGAGAAGGTAAGTACAGTAGAGCATCGATTATCCGACCCCCGATTAACCGTCACATCGGTTAACCGACCGTTCTAGTCGGCAAATTTCAAATGTCCGCTAGTGATGTGGTGCTACAATATTTGGCTACGTCTTGGTTACTTTAATATAATTTTTGTTAAATTTTTACGTGTTTTAGTTGGCAACACTGGCTCAACCATGAAAGGGAGGCCAGTATTTAAACGAGATTTAATCTTCTAATTATGAGTGGTTATTTGTTTTGTGAGCAATAAAATAATTTAATAATAATTTTTAACGATACAATAGCGACGATTATTATTTAAAAAAAAATTTGTTAGACTTAACATCGAAGAAAATTCAACGCGAAGTAGGTTAACGATATACTAATATACTAATTACATTTAACTAATTAATAGCGATATACTAATATACTATACTAATAATGTATTTTTTCATTATTTTCGGTTATCCGATTTTTTTCAGTTATCCGATTAACCCGAGTCCCCAATTAAGTCGGATAATCGATGCTCTAGTGTATTACTTTTTTTCTTGGTCTGTGATTGAAATTGAATTTCAGCAAACGAAAGACAAAATGAAAAATCAACAGTCATTGAGCGAATTGGAAGCAATAATCAGTTAAATAATTAATTTTAGAATTTTATTGTTGCAAAATGTATTAGTAGACGTGGATTTAAATCGAAAATCGGGACGTTGGAGGATTCGAAATGAAATTAGGTATATGTGATTAATCTATTTAGAATATCTCAACATTAATCACATTTTTTATGTTTTAGAAAGTGAGGGACGATATTAAAATCAGTCGATGTTGGACATATTGGTAATAAACTGCGGTTATGTGATTAATTTATTTTTAAAAAATCGATATTATATCATTGCTTAACTATTGACAGGCAATCGAAAATGAACGGACGATAGAAAATCTAAAATTTGCAATTTAAAATCGTTTGAGTTTACTTCAAACGATTTTAAATTGCAAATTTTCATTAACAGAAATCAATTCAGAGATCCACTTATTTCTTTTAACATATTGTATAAAAAATAAAGTTTTATATACGTAGAAGTTACATTCCGGTATCCGTAAGTGGTGTTTCATGTTTGAATATCAATAGGCCATAAAGGAGACTATCTCTTTATTTTTTCCATAAAGAATTTAACTCGTAAGTTATTTCTTAATAAAGGTTGTAGCCTAATCAATACAAAAACCAAAATTGTGTTGTATTACATAAGCGAGATTTTCATGTTTTAAACAGAAAAATTGACGGTATTAAAAGTCAAATAAACAGGAAAATGAATGTTATCACTTATAGAATTGTAACATTTAAATTAGACAACATTAATAACATAACATTCAGAATTATGATATAAAAAAATCTTTCAGAAATAATGAACGATTTCCTCAAATCAGTATCTTCTTTGGAATAAAGAGAATAACGAATTAGCATTTGTATTTTATCTACTACACATTTATTTAATTTTTTCACGTAAACAATTAAATTCGTTAATTTTGCTATATATTTACGTAATTCATTATTTAATTTCAGATATTTGACAAGAATATCATCTGGTTTGTATTGCTTCAAGATGGAATTTCTTTTGACATTTCTTTGTCGTAATACAAGAAGGAAGAATTGGGATAAGTATCTTCAATGTGATAATTCTTTTGCAAAATTTAATAAGTATATAAGCTTAGATTGTATAGTATTTAACATTATAATTTGACAAATCAGTATACTTCCTACATTTTTTTTTAATAATATCGCTCAAGTTATTTTTTTCGGAAAGAACTTTTACAGAATGGATACATTCTCATACTATAACAAATAACTTATCAAATAAACAGTTAATATAATCAATGCAATTTCCAAAAACGGAGTAAACTGAAATACACCGATAATGCTGACATATAAGTTGTTCGTTTTATATAGAAGATATGTTATGTTGTATTTAAAATACTCGGATCAGTATCAACTTTAAAAGATAAATTTATTAAATGAGACAACAATTCTATTACGAATTTGCAAATATTTTTTATAATTTTTTGTTGTTATTTCATTATAACCTATAAAAAAGCAATTGGAAATTCATTACGTTAACATAATAGTAGAAAAATAATCATGCATAATGTCAAGCATTACTAAAATTCTACATAAAGAGTCTATTTGGATCTATTTTTGTATCATGTGTCTTCAATTCCGGTTTTTATAATTCTGCCTATTTTTCTTATGAATGTAATAACTTTTAAATAAATCAATGATGCGTAAGGCTCTCTGGGATTTCCTGCATTACGTGCTTAATTCAATCCCGATGAAATTGATATTCTGAACTAAAAGGTTGATGAGGAAAGTTGATGAGGAATTTCGGTGAAATCCCGATGATCATAGGTTCTGTCGAAGAATTCTGAAAATTAGTAGGACTGATAAAATTACTAATGAAAAAGTATGGAGGATTTCACGCCATTCCATGTCTTTTCGGGACTTTTAAAAAGCATAAAATAGAGTTTGCAGGATATGTTCTTGCAAAAACACACTTTTACACTGGAGAGATTTACTTAAAGAGACCTTAAATGCGATAGGACAACGACGAACTTGGTTTCAGGGTTTCAAAGATTTGGATAGCATTCATAGCTATCAAGTATCCGAAAAAAAGCAAGTAATAGAAAAATTTAACAATTTATGGTGGCAAACCTTCGTAACGGCACATCATGACTAGGAAATGAATCAGCAAGCGAAGCAAGCATTCTGAAAGTGATATCACATATTATAATAACTATGTAGTAGTCTATATATTTTATAATTTTATATTCTAGTATACAATATATATTTTTAAAATGTGCAAATATGTTGTGAATTGTTTACATTTTTAAAGTAATCTTTTATTCGTTGCTAAATTTAATTTATAATGATAAATTTGTATCGAGAATCCTTTTTCAATAAGAACATTTGATTAATGACATAAAAATTAGAGTTTTTGAGAACGATTTGAATTTATTGAATTAATCGAATAACAACGAATATCCAGTTTTATTCTCTGATTGTTATTCTGTCAAGCAATCAGGGTTAGTTTCTGGAAACCAAAAAACTACCACAAAATGGGTGTCGCCTTGACGTGGCTTTGTGGCTTAATGTGTGAAAATTTTATGTTTTACAGATAATATTTTCCGCAGACTAAGTACACCCGACAGAAATTTCAAAAATATTTTAAAATAATTTTTGTCAAGTAGTGTTTTGTCACTTCCTTAAAAACTACACAGAATGACATATAATGACACAACGTGGAGAAAGTCCACTTACTGCTTCAAAACTGCGACTAGACTATCACAAGTGGGTGCATGTCCATGTCTGTCTGTGTGATTCATTGGGTAGAGCGACAGTCGCATCGCAACGAAATTAGGACCGGTTGCAATTTTTAAATCGCTGCGATTGTTTAGTCGCAAGTGTATGCACTTGTATTGGAAATAATGAGTTTTCTTTTTGCGACTGAAAAATCTCGCGACTAGAAATCTTAAGTGGAGGCCTAGCCTAAATGACGTCAGATTATTGCGATAACTAAACTTGAAGTCCGGTTTCAGTATGATTTAAATCGAAATACCTTTCAGAACTTCTTCTGAATTATGATTAATTTTTTATTATGAGTTAATCGAAGGTTATTGATAGAGAAATTACATAAAATTGAAAATGTATCTTAATGACTTGCCTTAAGATCATTAAGATATTTTAAACGTAGCCTATATCCTTAAATGGTTGCTATTATATTTTTAAAATAGTATTAATAACAATACATTATGCACTAATGTATGTCGATGACACTGCAATTTTGGCTGACTCTGTACTAATGCTACAAAAGAAAATTGAATTATGAATTTTGTCGTGACTATGGGTTAACTATAAATGTTTCAAAAACAAAAGTAATGGCATTCAAGAAAGAAGGTCGAATGTCACCCAGAGAAAGATGGTTTCTTAATAACCAACCTTTACAAGTTGCTTCAAATTACGTCTACTTAGGAATTTTATTTTCGTCTTCTGGACAATTCTCACAGCCTAAAAATCATAGTAAAGGTATAGCTAAAATGACACTGCGTTCTGTGTGGCCTACTCTCTCAAGAGCAAAAATTAACTCTGCTTCTACTTATATAAAATGATTTCATTCGTATTAATCTATTCCGCTCCTATATGGGCAATCACTTACTATGATAAACTGGAAATCGTCATTGCTTTATATTTTAGAAAATTTTCATGTTATATAATAAAATTCCAGTGTACACGTTGCGATTGGAGTTTGGAGTTTCTAGAACAGTGTTTTTCAACCTGTGGGTCGCGACCCCCACGAGGGTCGCGTGTAAAAGAAAAAGACAAGTGTTTGTAGGTCCTGCACTACATTTAAAAAAAACTACAATTTTAGCGAGAAGGCTGTACCTGTTTATTATACAGTACAATTGGTTTTTTGATCGGCATTTAAGTCTGAACGATGGGTGTCGCCAGGGTGGGGCCTGGGTGGGTACGCCCACCCCAGAAAATGATAGCCGAAAAAATGCTGAGCTGACTTGCAAAAAGAAGTAATAAGTAGAAAAGTAGAAGTTCAGAACTCAGATCCTAAAAAAAAAAAAAAGGTCAACAGCACCCAGAGCCCAATGTTAAGGTATTGTCAATTCTTCTTAAATTCTCATTTTAATCAACAATAATTTTTTTCAACAGAAAGAAATTTAAATACATAATTTTTAAAATCACTGATATAGTTTTAGTATGGCCCTAGGGGGTCGCCAGAATTTTTTAACTTGTAAAGGGGTCGCGTATTCAAAAAGGTTGAAAAACACTGTTCTAGAATATCGGTAATTACAATAAAAGTAAGAAGTTTATTTTGGATAAGTCTCTTAAAATTAGACGATATAAGCTATGTTAAACTAGTATATGATAAACTTCACAGACTGTGTTCAATAACAAATGATTACACATATAATTGGGCATCGGCATTGCAAAATCTGTTGGATCGACTTGGTTTTTCTTTTCTATGGCTGTCTCAGGATCTGCATTTGATCGAATGTTATCAACCGTTAATTATAAAACTGCTGTGAGCAAAGTATACAAGAAGATTGGTCTCTGTTAGAAAAGAATAAGCACTTTCAATTATATTGTAGCATTAAAACGACGTTTATGTGAAGATTATTTGCTTATGGATATAAATTATTATGTTAAACCAGATATGGTCAACACACGGCCCGCGGACCGGATCTAGCCCGTCTAATAAATTTATGCGGCCCGCGATTAATCTTTCAATATTAGCTACTTAAGTCCGAATATCTCGACAAAAAATTTCGACGCCAAAAAAAAGAATCAACAACTAACTGCGCGTTTAGAGATAACGCTCCATTACAAATGTCTTCAGCACGGTGTAGAATGTTGACAATCCATGATAATGTGAAAAATATATCTGTAATCTCTATGTACAATTTTGTTTCTACGGGGTGACACCACAATGAGATCTCGCACCACCTCAAAATCTTCCTAGGGCAGCCTCTGGTTCGGCCCGTGAAAAAAGTCTTCTTTCCAATTCGGCCCGGAGAAAAAACTGTTGGCCACCCCTGTGTTAAACGATTAATTCTTCATTTGAGATGCGATCAAAAATTATATCTTCACGTATAATAGCAGATTAACAATAGACCCTGAAAAAATATGTAGAAACTTGGAAACTTGTATTTCTTCATGTTGTTAAATTTAATTAAAGTTAGTAGGGACAAGTATTTAGTAAGGTTTAAGTCTTGGGAAGATATTATTAAAATATATCGTGCTTTTCAAAAACTGATTATTACTCTATATTTTACTTTGTGTTATTTTATACTAAATTATTAACTTGTTAAATATTATCACTAATTTTTGGTTTCTGTTTTCCCCATTGGCATAGCCAGAGTTTTGTTATGGGGGCCTAGTAGAGGCCAGCCTGACACAAAATTGAATTATTTCAAATTATTGTTCATTAAAATGAAATTTCCATAGGAATCGACAATAACTTAACACACATATAATATGAAACTTCCTTTAATCATACGTTTTATCATAAAGACCCTGCATATTTTCTTCCAATTATAAATTAGAAGTTCAGACTATTTACAAAAAATATTTAGGCCTAATTTTTGAAAAGGTGCGTGAAAAGGATCAGTTGATAGATCCAAAAATTAAATATCTTTTGTAAATAGTCTGAACTTCTAATTTATAATTGGAATATTTGTAATACAGTAGAGTCTCGAAAACTCGGCACTCGATAGCCCGGCACTCCGGATAACTCAGCCACACCCTGGCAGGGCAAAAAAATCCTTAGTTAATTAATTTTCATTATAGACAGCTTTATGCCTCATAAAGTATTTTTCTGAGGTCTGTCTTATCAAGTAAATTACTGTACACAGCGTATTCATTAATTTTCATTTTCATGTAGTAAAGGCTCTATGTCTTCATAAAGGACGTACTTTTCCTTTGTTTAAGGGTATTTGGGCAGTTTATTCTCTGTTGTATTCTCAAGTAAACAATACATACAAGTACAGTACAGTATTTTCTGAGGAAACACTCATACTTATTTTTTTTAACCCCATTCCCGATAACCCGGCATTTTCACAAACTCGGCCACCCTTCGGTCCACATTAGGCCGAGTTTTTGAGGCTCTACTGTACAGTATTTATATTAAATTTACATGAAAACATTCACACAATAAACATTACTAGAAATTTATGTAAAAAGTATTTAAATAGGTACATAAATGACCACTAATTGTTTTTAATACTGTATTTTTCTTCACTCCAAATAGGAGACGATAAATTTACAATGCCTGCAACAGAAAACAGAAAAAATTATTATTATTTTCCAGTTTGAATGGAGTTTATCATGGCTTATTCATACTGCTTATAACCGAAATCTTCCGTTTTATCAGCTTTTCAGGTTTATTATTAGCCAGATGAATACACGAACCTTCCTGCAAAATTTCAGAAATTTTGAACAAAAAACACAGGAGTTATTAAGCTTCAAACAGGGTAAACAAAATCGTGTCCCCACATAAAAATCCATACATAAAGAAAAAAAACACTCGAATTTTTTTTGTATTTTTCGACATTTCAAAGTCCCCTGAGTCGATAATCTTATGGGTTATTTTTTAACCGATCGTAATACTTTTCCTCTGTTATAGTCTATGTAACAGCTGGGAAAGTAAAAATATCACTTGCAGTCATGCAAACGAGTTACAAAGTTTATAAAACACTTATTTAGACCCAAAAATTAGTGAAATATGCAAAATACGTAGTAAAAATCATATAAAATATAGTCTAAATTTATCGAGCAACCTTAATTTCATGAGTTTGGAACCTCATGGAGTTTCACTATGGTAGCATTTAAGGAAATAAACATAAAAATGAATACAAATCCGGCCTTATGTATAACATATTTTATTCTTTTATTATATTTTGTTAGTATTTCATACTGTTAGTCGATATATTCATGACAAATAAACATGAGTTAAAATGTACAAAATGAAAAAAACATTCATGATTAAATTACAAAGGCAAACGTATTTACAGTGAAATACAGTATAAAAAAATTAATTATTTCCATCCGTGATACCCGTGATGCCCGTGAAGTCCATGATAATCGTGAAGTATATGATGATCGTGAAGTCCATGATAATCGTGAAGTCCATGATGCACGAGATGCTCAGCGTGTGTCACCCTAAAGAAGACAATGAGCGTGTATATTTATAAAATAGCACACTTATTTGAGATTTAATAAGAAATTACATGAATACAAATAAAATTATACTTACTCATGATGTGTTTTAATAGGATATGGAATTGGAAACGGTAAAGGAATAATTTTATGCTTTGAATGTGCCATCAATAAGTATGGTAGCATCTTTTTTAATTTTAATTTAACCAACATCTTTTTTATGTGTCCTTCAGCATTCATTACTAAGAACGTACAAACCAGTAAAAAAAATAAGTTTCTTCCATTCATTGCTTAACTGAAACGTAAAAATTTATATGTAGATCCTAGGATACAGTAAATTCACGTAAAAATGTAATGGAGTATCACGTACCTTTCAATGTAAGGAATAACTCAACAACAGATTTTTACTTGAAAGTAAATATATCCAAGGATTGTTAGCTTTCAACTGTAAACGTTGATTGATTTTACACTATTTATATACTTGTTGTCTTAGCCAAAAAATGTGCATTTATACCTTCCTTAATAACCGAAACGAATTAAAAAAATATAAATTTCTTCCTTGACACT
Organism: Centruroides sculpturatus; assembly: GCF_000671375.1. NCBI lineage: Eukaryota > Metazoa > Arthropoda > Arachnida > Scorpiones > Buthidae > Centruroides > Centruroides sculpturatus. Next base: position 157,632 of record NW_019384677.1, read on the forward strand.
GAACTCTGACAATTTAGCCCGAAGCAATAACAGTGAAAATTATTAGATTAATTGTTAATCATATCTAGTTTTGTCATCACTTAAAATACAAGTTCAATGTTCCGTACAATATCAAGTATACGTCAATGCACTGTCGCTTCTGTTAATAAATCAAAGATTTTCTCTTAGATCATTCAATTACAATATTAAATCAATGATAAACGTTTTAAAATTTCTCTCATTAAACAAATAAATATGTGAATATAACACAAAAAATGCATATTTAATAAATATAATGTCATCACGAATTTCAAGTGCCTTCGGTGTAGAATGTTGACAATCCATGATAATGTGAAAAATATATCTGTAATCTCTATGTACAATTTTGTTTCTACGGGGTGACACCACAATGAGATCTCGCACCACCTCAAAATCTTCCTAGGGCAGCCTCTGGTTCGGCCCGTGAAAAAAGTCTTCTTTCCAATTCGGCCCGGAGAAAAAACTGTTGGCCACCCCTGTGTTAAACGATTAATTCTTCATTTGAGATGCGATCAAAAATTATATCTTCACGTATAATAGCAGATTAACAATAGACCCTGAAAAAATATGTAGAAACTTGGAAACTTGTATTTCTTCATGTTGTTAAATTTAATTAAAGTTAGTAGGGACAAGTATTTAGTAAGGTTTAAGTCTTGGGAAGATATTATTAAAATATATCGTGCTTTTCAAAAACTGATTATTACTCTATATTTTACTTTGTGTTATTTTATACTAAATTATTAACTTGTTAAATATTATCACTAATTTTTGGTTTCTGTTTTCCCCATTGGCATAGCCAGAGTTTTGTTATGGGGGCCTAGTAGAGGCCAGCCTGACACAAAATTGAATTATTTCAAATTATTGTTCATTAAAATGAAATTTCCATAGGAATCGACAATAACTTAACACACATATAATATGAAACTTCCTTTAATCATACGTTTTATCATAAAGACCCTGCATATTTTCTTCCAATTATAAATTAGAAGTTCAGACTATTTACAAAAAATATTTAGGCCTAATTTTTGAAAAGGTGCGTGAAAAGGATCAGTTGATAGATCCAAAAATTAAATATCTTTTGTAAATAGTCTGAACTTCTAATTTATAATTGGAATATTTGTAATACAGTAGAGTCTCGAAAACTCGGCACTCGATAGCCCGGCACTCCGGATAACTCAGCCACACCCTGGCAGGGCAAAAAAATCCTTAGTTAATTAATTTTCATTATAGACAGCTTTATGCCTCATAAAGTATTTTTCTGAGGTCTGTCTTATCAAGTAAATTACTGTACACAGCGTATTCATTAATTTTCATTTTCATGTAGTAAAGGCTCTATGTCTTCATAAAGGACGTACTTTTCCTTTGTTTGAGGGTATTTGGGCAGTTTATTCTCTGTTGTATTCTCAAGTAAACAATACATACAAGTACAGTACAGTATTTTCTGANATGGACTTTCGTTACTTAAGGAGTAAATTAATTCAGGATTATTAGGTCAATGGCATTTAGCATGCCAGTTTTTATTGCAGGTTGTAGATTAGTGATCTTTATTAATACAGATATGCAGAAAATACAAATATATATATATAAGTGTATATATTTTATAGGGAAAGTATAGCAACTCGTTGCTTGATTTTTACTAAGTGCCATAATCATGAGTTCGTCCGCTTTGAGTATAGACATTTGAGGATTGCAAGACTATTTTCTGACCATATTAATCCTTCGATAAATAAATTATTCTCTTATAGCCATAAATGCACTACTAAACTTCAATTTTTATTAATAAAAACTCGGATATATGTAAATGACAATGTTCGAAAGGCCGAGTCGATGTACAAGAATCAATAGCTTAAGAAAATATAACTTCGGATTGAACGTATTTTACTTTATTCTTAAACTACTAGATAAAATAATGTTTAAAAATAATTAAAGAAATTATAGTTTGTAATAGTATTTTATGTAACAGTTTAAGAATTCCACACGAAACACGAATTCATTCACTAAATTGGTAAAAAAAAAATTGTTTATAAACAGAATAATTTAATCAGAATAAATTTTTCATATATAAGGCTGTCTGTTCAACGCATCACTAGTTATTTAGATATGATCAGAAATAATAAATAATGATTAAAAGTAATACATAAAATAGTTTTAAACTTTTTATTTACAAAAATTAATGTAAATAATGAATAATCGAGTTAAATAATTATAGTTTAGATCAAATAAAATAAATTAATCTTATTATTTACTTAGACATTAATAAAGACAATAATCAAGTTATTAAAAAAAAACAATTAAAAAATGTTATTTCAGATGAAGGAGCCGATGAACTAAAAGTCTAACTATATATTTCTACAGAAATATTTCTAGATAAAATCAATAAATTTAAAATAAATATACAGTACTAAAATATATTCAATTGTTTTTATTTATATTATTTATAATTTATGTCTTTATTTAGAATATTTATAGTATTGTTTCTAATAAAAATTTCTAATTATTCTATTAGAAACAATACTAAATGCATAGATTTTAAATTTTGAAAATCAATGTTTTTTTCGTTTTTGATAAAAATATTTTTTAATATTTTAAGGAAATGATTATTTAAAATCTTAAATACATAAAACATCCCTCTTGCAGTGGCACAATCAATAAAACAATTAAACATTGGTTCGCGCTTGACCAAAACAGGCTGGACACGTGTAGTTTTCCGAGTTGTCTTCACGTATGTAACACCTAAGTAGGGATCAGTTTCCCACAAGAAGTCTTCCGGAAGGCATCTTTCCTTGCCAGATCGCCCATGAGTTGCCGTATTCCGTCAAACAAACACTACCCGGCCAAACTCACGATGGGTAAGGCCCTCTTAGAGATCACGAAAAGGAAAACATCCAAAAAAATCCTCTGGATATAGAGAGAAATAAATTATTTAAATTCAAGACTTTATTTTTAGGTAAATTTCAAATTATTGTTTCAGAAAATCCTAGAGTAGTGACTTGGTTTATTTGGTTTCCGCAATTCGATCTGTCAAGGTGGCATTGCCCAGGTGTTGCTTAATTCGGTATTCATTAATTGTTATAACCATCAACTCCACTTTTTTCAACAAAAGCAGTTCCCCCAGCTCTCAGAAAATTGCACTGAAGTGTTAAATTCTGAGAAGAATTGTTGCAGTTCTGACAATTAGTGCTGTGCCATTAACGGATATACGAACCCGAAACCAATAAATGTTTACAATATCGATATCGATATTGTAAACATTTCTATTGGTTTCAATTTTATATATCAGTTATCAGCACAGGTGTAACCTAACTTTTAAAGCATTTTGAGTTACTGTCACGGTGTTTCAGTTCCGTTTACCTCTAGCGGATATTTTAGTAACTAACAACTTTTTTCTTGTCATTACTGCAAGCACATAATAGTGTAAGTAGGCAGTGTAGTAATATAATAAGTGAATGAATTGGTCAGAAACAAAGTAAACAATGTTTCAATTTCATTTTTAAACCACGGTTTACCTTGGTTTCGGAAAATTTCCCTGATTAATGTCTAATTAATGATTTTTTTCTACTTATAAAACAATATATTTTTCCTGTTTACTAAATATCGCTGAAGAGGAATTTGATTGTACATAAAAATATTGACATGCTTTTATCGAAGAAATAGGGAACTATTGAACTTCTATATTTTTATACAAAAATGTATAAAGTTTCTCTATATCTCAATCTCCATATTTCTACTGCAAAGAGGATTAAAATTTTTGGAAATGTATCTTATTAAATGGATATGTCGATTCATACCTTAAAATTCAATATACTGTACTCTATACGTACCGGAGCCATTCATCATCTTCCTCAAACGACCGGGAATTAAGGAGTGTAGGACAGTCCTCAATCGAATCTATGCTCATTAGCTTCGAATGACAATTTTTGATCGTTTCCAGAGGGTTGTGACATGACGTCCCTTCACCTGATGCTACTACCATCTCTCACAGCAACCATTGATTTAGCAATCTGTTATCGTTCTTGAACCGAAAAGACTATCTCTTTTGTCACATATGTGCGACCTCTTTTCGCGAGTCTCCACATTATTGACAGAGGAATCATAAAATTCCATTAATTGGTGTTAATATAAACAAATTTTATTGAGATAATTATTATCACAAAAATTGTAGCGATTTCTCAAATCACTCCCCACGAATTCTTCATGGGTTGTTTGTCCCGGATATGTTGGGCTCTTCACCACCCGACCCCTACTTAAGGAGTAAATTAATTCAGGATTATTAGGTCAATGGCATTTAGCATGCCAGTTTTTATTGCAGGTTGTAGATTAGTGATCTTTATTAATACAGATATGCAGAAAATACAAATATATATATATAAGTGTATATATTTTATAGGGAAAGTATAGCAACTCGTTGCTTGATTTTTACTAAGTGCCATAATCATGAGTTCGTCCGCTTTGAGTATAGACATTTGAGGATTGCAAGACTATTTTCTGACCATATTAATCCTTCGATAAATAAATTATTCTCTTATAGCCATAAATGCACTACTAAACTTCAATTTTTATTAATAAAAACTCGGATATATGTAAATGACAATGTTCGAAAGGCCGAGTCGATGTACAAGAATCAATAGCTTAAGAAAATATAACTTCGGATTGAACGTATTTTACTTTATTCTTAAACTACTAGATAAAATAATGTTTAAAAATAATTAAAGAAATTATAGTTTGTAATANCGAGGCAAGTTTTAGGATGGAGCGAGATTCTGTTATGGCGCCCTCCTTGGTAGCCCCTAATTTATCCCCTTTAATTTTCTTTACCACTGAGGCGCCCGCTAGGACTTAGCGCCTGGAGCGGCTGTTCCGTTCGCCCTATGGTAGGGCCTGCTCTGATCATAAGACTAGTCAAATCCATAAGGAATGTGATAAAAAGTCCTCTAAGTGCTCACCAAAGCCGCCTTAACCATTAGGCACTTTATACACAGTGCTTAATAGCCTACAAAAATCTTAAAGCCAACGAAAATTGGTTTAACAAAAAATTTTACAGGAACTCGAAGGAAAACAAAATTTCAAAATTTTGTATTTGATATTTTCATCCACAAAAATCATAAATATATAAGATTGGTTATTATTAAAATATATTATCTTGAGCATTTTTTATTTGCAAATTCTTTTATAATTTCTTCAAAGTACAGTACAGTTATTTTAATTCAAATAAAGCACAAAATTGCTTTAAAGAACTTACCAAGACTTTATTAATTACAGGAATGGATATGTAGTTTGAGTGTTTCCACCTCTCATTTTAATATATTATCTACAAAAAATCATGACAAAAACGACAATTTTTGACTGAGATAATTCGAATCGCAAATGATTTTCTATACAGTTTAATGGTAAAACGCTCGTTCACCTTCTACATTCGCCCCAAAACCGATAAGTAAATTCGAAGTGCAACATTTGTATTCGGAAAGCTTGTCATCACACTTCCTTTGATATTTGCTGACAATAGTACTGATACTGTTTTCTACTATGGAAATAATTTTTTTATGACATTGATTTATCAACTAGAAAGTCAAACCTTGGGAATGTGGCTGTCACGCGACTTTAACTCTTTGTATTCGTGTGTTTTCCCTGCGTATTATCTAATTGCAGTAGTTCTAATATACAGAGAGACTTTGATTGCTGTTTAAGGTGTTTTGTTTCTATGTAGAAAGAACATGCCACATTATTTACTGTATTACTTTTGGAGCGATGCGTTTCTATCTCTAGTCCTACTGTCACAGTGCAGGAAGGAGAGACAAGGGGTCGAATGGAAAAGTGCTTAAATGCTATGAATATTTTAATGCGGCATCAGAGCCCATTAAGTTATTCATAGACCCTAAATTATTCATATGTCCACAAGACGGAAAGAGTTGAAGAGCATTTCTGTTCCTAGTAGTACAGTGCATGAAGGAAAGGAAGAGCGAGTCGAATACAAAAGAGCCTAGGGCCTGTAAATATTGTAAGCGGCAGCAGAGTCCATTAAAATATTCATAGGCCTTAAGCATTTATGTTTTCTTTCGTATATTCCTACGAAAATTAACATTGTCTATCGATGGCCATGCATTAATTTTTTGCATTTTGTAAATGCTAAATAATCTATATTAACCTACCATTTTATGTAGTAGTAATCGAATCAAGTTTTTGAAGGTGTTTTTTTCACTTAAAATGAAAATTTTATTTTATCGTTTATCAATTTATAATCAAACCTCGAATCGAATTTCTCTGCCTCTAGCGATCTGGAGGCCAGTTAAAGGTTCATCGCATCTCATAGCCATGTAAACGAACTTGACTGGTTTGCACAGTTTTTCTATGTTTCACAGTGTATACAGATAGCCTCAATATTTTTCAGCTGTAACTAAAGTAAGTTGTTTTTATTATTATTTTAAAAACAATGCTTTTATATTCGATGAAAAACGAATCAAGAAGGAATAAACTTTACAAAAAATAAAATAAAATATATTAATACTTTGATCTTAATCGGTCTTGTTGTGTTGCTGGTTTATTTATTTACGCCCTAACAACTACGAAAAAGTATAAATTTTCATAATAATTAACTTTATTATCGATTTTGTTAAGAGGTTATTCGCTCCACCATGTCGAATTTATAAATTATCTTCTATACTAAATAGAAACCAATTCAGTTTTTAGTCAAATTATCAATGTAATCTCCAGTATATCAATGAGATCGTAAAGACAACTTTAATTTTTAATATGAATTTTATATAATGATGTAATTACGTGCATATGTGCATGATTAATCACACATTTATCACGTAATCTAAAACTTTCAGTTAAACCGACTTTGACCTTTTTTATAAAATGTAAATATCATCAAGTTTTTCTCAGTACCTCAGTTAATTCGTAAATTGATGACAAAAAAGCTTAGATTGCCTTGATATCAGGTGTCTTAATTACACATAAATACAGTTTAAAAACTTGAGTTTTGATTTTATGCATACATTTACATAAGATAAAATTAAAGAACCTTGTTAGAAGTATCTTCCCATCAAACCGTTTAAATTTTCATAATTTTCTCACCTACAGGCCTTAAAAAGAGGGCCTTTATACCAAACTTATCGCGGTTCGGCCAGACTCGCAATGGAGGTGGTTTGATAGGAAAAAATTTATGAGGTTCCGGCCATTCGCCTCCAACGTATGATCTTAATTCTATAACATAGAGGTAATAAATAGTTAATAATATATTTAATGCTTCAAGAAATTATATCTAAATTTTATAAACCTGTTAGTCTTTGTCTTTAATCGCATGCTTATAGGATTGGCCATAAATTTTGCAGGTAATCATTGCAATGAATACTAGGGGTTGGTGTTTACAAAAACGTCACGGTAATTCTAGAGTCTCAACCCTTGGGTAACACAATGATCGTTTTCGTTTCTGAAGCGTTATATAGCAAACCATATATATCACTGCTTTGTAATGTACAGTACGTTATAACATACAGGCACACACAGGCATTACTTAACCTCTGTTAACGAAGCCTCGATAACAGAGTCCGTAATTTCCAGTCCCATTTAACGTAAAAATATTAAAATTCCGAGATCAATGCCCGAAAGTCATCCGATTGTCAAACAACACGTATTCCAAGTTATAGATATGTCTGTTTTAAACAGTTTCGAGCGTTATCGGAGTAATTTAGTTGTTGCATACACTTCGTAAGGTATGTTTCAGCGTTGTGTACTGCAATAAATGAGACAAAAAAGAAAAGATTAGAAATGAAGATGCTTCAATCAATAGGTTTCGAAAATGTGGACAAAGAGTATGTATGAAATTTATTAAATGTAAAAGATAATAGTTTATCAGTGGAAGATTTATAAAACTTTTTAACAACGAAGAAAAAAATAAAATAAACCAGCAACGAGTTGCTCAACTTTCCCGGTAACATTTAAAATTTTGGTGGGTCATCGTATTTTATTAAAAAACTTTGTATATTTTTAATTATTATAAAATGGCAAAAAGTTCAATTTTCAGGGTAGGATGGGTATATAAAAAATTGTAAATGCTAATAACGAGTAAAATTGTCATTAAATCCGACCCTACTCGAGATACACACGTCCCCCATTATCTCCTCACCTCTTCGACCTTCAATTACCAAATTTTAATAGCATCAATTCCGTTAATACATAAACCTCCCTGCAAAATTTCAGAAATTTTTGATAAAAAGCACAAGTTATTAAGCATCATACAGAGTGAACAAAATCGTGCTCCCCACACATACTAACATCTATACATAAAAATTACCCTCCAATTTTTTTGCATTTCTCGACGTTTCAAGGTATCCTAAGCCCAAAAAATGTAAAAATCTTGAGGGCTCATTTTTTGACCGATCTCCATACTTACTCTCTGTTATATATATAACAACCGGAAAAGTAATAAAAATATATAGGCCTATATATTTGAACAGCGTTCTCTCCGTTTTATAATTATTTTAATTTAAATTCACAAAAATGCTGATCAGCTAAGAATCGGAATGAACACTGGTCCGTGAACACAAAGTTTGGAGGAAGCACTGCATTGGTGGGAAATGCAATTTTCCCACCACGTGTATGACGTAGCACTCGAAACACTCGACAAATTTGAATTGCTGTGAACCAATGATGTGATCAACAGTGACGTGCTCAGAAATGAGACACATCATTGGTTGACGTATCGAAATTATTTCCTCGCCATTGATTCTTACGTTGAACTTTAGAAAGCAACCATCTATCACAAATGCGTTTCGCTATGTTTATGTGCCCGGTTAGAGAATTTATGAATGATATTTGTATCAGTAACTTGATAATTAATCAAATATATCATAATTAAATTATTTCTATGCCAATGATTTAATGCCATGCAATAAAGAGGTTAATTCTTTTCAAAATTTATCATTCAGGGCGTTGTCTGATAAACAAACTAATTTTCTTGTTATAAAAACTCGATAAAACTTTAATGCTGTTTTGAATCAAGAAAAATAATTATAAATCGCTTAAGAAACACTTCCCCGAAACGAAATCAAATACAGATTTTATGATCATGTTTCCATTTTAAAGTAATTACAGTACAGTACCAGTCATATTTCGGATCAACGAAGATATCATAGTAGAAATATGGTGCTTGAGCTTTGAGGTCATGTTTTTACTGTTGTAAGATACTTTACGGCAGCAAATAGAGGTTAGGATTGTTGTAAGTCAAACATGCTCACAATGTTCACTTGTGTTTACACGTGAGCTGCAAGTGTAAGTTAACAAGTCCATTGTTTTAGTTAGGAGAATGGTAGAATCTGTTCGAATTACTACAGTCCGGATGACCAGGGATTCGGATTAGCGCGATCGTACTGTATCTAGAAAATGTATTTTCTTTCTACATATCTTCTTTGCACTAAAAAACAAAATTGCTCCAAATCGAAGTACGTGAGAACGTTACAGGAAAAAAAAACAAGACCATAATAAAATTGTCATTATTGATACGCCTAGCTTTTAAAATTTATTTAATTTAAACAAAAATTTTTAGGAATTACTCAACAGGCAAAATTTATATTTATTTATAATTTGTAAAAGTGTATAACGTTTAAGCAAAACGTTTACAAAGCTTTCGTTATTAGTTACTGAAATGACTTGCAGATGGCGCCGTGATAGCAGCTTGACACATGTAAATAGCGAAGCAGCAAGGTATGGAGCAATTTTAAAAGCAAAATAAAAATTATTCATATTTGTTATAATATATAAAAATATCGAGAATATAATAATTCACACAAATAAATGAATAAAGAGACTTTCTTTCCTCGCGATTTCATCTGAAACNGATATTAAAATCATTTCAATTAATACTAACAAAATTTTAGGTATTTTGTCACTGTTATGTCTCCTTTTTTTGATTGTAAATTATTTTCATTATGTGATAAAATTTTTTTGAATTGTTTATAATTTATAGAAATAATACGAGGTGAGGTGAGGTAAATAAAGTACTTTATTTACGGTCACCTCGTATTATTTGCTTTATTAAAGACCGTATTTAACTTTGTGTAGAGAAGAATGTATTTTAATTTGTCGTTATATTAAAGCGTAGCTTGAATAGAATAGTTATTTTAAAAATCCGTTTAGGACAGGAAATAATAATAATAATAATTATTATTATAATAACAACAACAACAATTGCATTTCAAGGGCTAAATACTAGGCATAAATTTAAATGAGGACAATGATATAAATTATTCAGAGAACGAAAAAGAATATAATGTCTAGTCTTTGCTCTGTTGCAATTACAGTGTAATTTTATTCACTTAACCTTTAATTGTGGCAAGGGTTCTTGTTTGACTTTCCCGACAATCGAACAGATGATTAAAGGGAATGAAGTTGAGTCATAGGGGGTCCATAAGAAGTTTGTCGTATTTTGACGAGATGTAGACAGTCATGGATGATTAATAAATCAAATCACAAAGGTAAATAGTTTCTTTATTTATTATTTATTTACAATTGTTAATTAATGCTGTATAGCATGAGATTACTACTGCTAAAAGTCATTAGTATACACCATAAAAACAGAAACATAAACTAATAAAAGTTCAATAAAATTTTACAGACCACTCGTAAACACGTCATACCTTGCTGATCATATGGGCAAAAAGAGCAATTGCCTAGGGCACCCATGTACAGTACATAGGACTCCAGACCAATCTTTTATAAGAAAATTTTTCTCCAAAAAAATTCGTTCGAAGAAAAATGTTTGTAGTCAGCACTGCACTGTACAGTACATTGGGCCTCTAATTCAAATTTGTCTGGACCCAGTGAAGCTATAACGCGCACAGTTGCAGATATATCCGAAAGTATGGATGACCGTTATACAAACTACCGGTATACTGAACGTCCGTACATTCAGTATACCGGTAGTTTATAGCCAGCTTTATACTCTATATTCACAGAGAGTCAGTTACCTATTTAGCTTTATTCCATCGTAAATATCACCTGTAAATCATGTATATAGAATATTTTAAATAATATTTACCTTCAATTTGATTTTTGATATTTTTAATTAATAATTAATTTTGTAAGCAGTTATTTTTGTTTAACATGTATGTGTTAATTTAGGTATTAACTTGCATTAGTATGTGTGAGTGTGTGTGTAAAAGAGAGATAGATAATGCTTTATATTTAAATATCATAAAATCAGACTTTAAATCACAAGTTTAAATCACAAAAACGTTTAAAAAGGAGACTTTCGGCATTTAATTTAAGGAATTTTAATTTAAAAATACTATATTTCTTCAGCTTTTCGTTTGGAACTACTCATATAAAGTAAAATAAATCTGTATTTTAAACTGATGACATATTTAAAATTGAAATATACTGTTAGCTTATACTAAATTTAAAAGATTACACAAAAAGTTGTTACTGCGTAACCCTAATTTACTAGTACTCTACATACGAGAATTCACAGATAAACAGACTAATATTTACGAGAACGAAATATTCTAATCACGAGTGCTACGACATTTTAATTACGTGCGCTCTGATTAGAATCCAGTCTTCATTTTTTGTGCTTCATTCACGTAGCCTTTGTTCCCTGTGGGTAATGTTTTGTTTGTTATGCGGTTTAATGAACTTAGTCTCTACATTATAGATTTCTCTAGCGGCGATTACAATTTCATTAATTAAAAATAATTTTATTTTACTCTAAACTTACATGTTTACTGCTTACCTATTATCTTAACTAGCTTTTGTTTTCTTATTAAATTAGGATATATTTGATAACTTATGTATTTGCGTCTCTCATGTTGTATTTTATTTTTAATTTCGTATTATATCAATAAAAACTCTAATTAGAATCATTGCTAATAGATAGCGTCTTGTAACACTTTAATGTTATCTGGAAAATGCTGTTAGGTTGACTGGGTTGTTGAAACGAGATACAAATTTCGATCGTAAGAAATAAAGGAAAAGCTCGTCCCTGTTTACGAAATTTTGATATAAGAGAGATTTTCTAGTATGCTCGTAAATCAAAGTTACATTACATTTCCGAGAATATATCTGAAAATAAGCAATTGTACAGTAAAATATTTATTAATAAAACTCTGTGCGAGTAGAAAAATTTCCGGTTACAACCATTTTCAACATAAGCATTAAAATTTTCAAATATTACTGGTGGTCAAACAATTTTATAGAAATATTTTGTCAAAAATCATCTGAAAAAGATTGTAAGAGGAATACAGATTTATGTAACTATTATTAATTTTAAATTTTAAAAATATTTGAAACTTTTTATCTTAACTACTCCGATAAAAACCAATTATTATCGACAAAAAATGTATTGCTGTTTGTACTTATAATAGTTTTCAAGCTGTATCGTATTGTATATTAACTATAAAATTTTTGAATCCATTAACTACTGATTAACTCTTCAAAAAAATTGCAGAGAAGGAGTTTGATTTTATACTCAGCTACTATATTCTGATTTTGATATTATTTTTTTATTACTCTTATTATGCAAATAATAATAAGAGTTCTAACCAGGGCTTTGGAGTCGCGTAAAAATCTACCGACTCCAACTCCGACTCTGACTCCGACTTTTCCTTACCATCCGACTCCGACTCCGGCTAAAACACCAAAACTCCATGACTCCGACTCCAACTCCGACTCTGACTCCGACTTTTCCTTACCATCCGACTCCGACTCCGTTTCATATACATAACAAGTTGGTAAGTAAAAAGGGAGTCGGAGTCGGCGGATTTTTTGACGACTCCGACTCCGGCCAAAACACCAAAACTCCACGACTCCGACTCCACAGCCCTGGTTCTAACTATAAACTTGTCTTGTGTAAAAAACAAGAATAGTTATTTTAAAAATCCGTTTAGGACAGGAAATAATAATAATAATAATAATTATTATAATAACAACAACAACAATTGCATTTCAAGGGCTAAATACTAGGCATAAATTTAAATGAGGACAATGATATAAATTATTCAGAGAACGAAAAAGAATATAATGTCTAGTCTTTGCTCTGTTGCAATTACAGTGTAATTTTATTCACTTAACCTTTAATTGTGGCAAGGGTTCTTGTTTGACTTTCCCGACAATCGAACAGATGATTAAAGGCAGTGTTTCTTAACAGGGGGGCCGCGGCCCTCTGTGGGTCCATAAGAAGTTTGTCGGGGGCCGTCAAATTATGCAAAATTTCCTTCAGAATATAATAAAAACAATATTGATATATAACCTAATACCGTATTGAAAAGTGAAATAAGAAAGATAAAGTTTTCGTATTTAGTTTTTTTTTATTTATATCTTCCTACATACAGTTTTGTTAGTACAGAAGAAATAAATGCAAATATGCTACTTACACCGCGGTATTTACTTCTTTTATTCCAAAGTAATTCTAAGAAACTATTAATGCTTGGAATTTTGGATACAAATTCGTGTAGAATATCCTGCCGTTTTCAGCAGCAATTCTAAATTTGCTGCCTTTCTCTAGTACAGTACATATTTTCGAATATTTTTTGTTTTTTCTATGAATTTTAAATGTTTCTCATTTTATCTTTTGTTAAAAATTAATGAGTTTTTATGTTTGTTTGTGTTGTTTGAATATTATTTAAATAGATAATGAAATAATGAAGTTATGTTTTACATTTATTATATAAAAAATAAAGCAATAATAAAAAAAATCAATTTATTATAGATAATTTAACAAATATAAATTATTATTAAAAAATGGAAGTCACAAAATATTATGAAATATTTGGTGGGCCGCGAGTATAAAAAGGTTAAGAACCATTGATTAAAGGGACCATTAGGAAATCCGATAATATTTAGTTATACTAGGATATAAAATTGAAAAATAAAAATAGCTTAAAATTAGTAATTTTTATTATTAATTTTAAATTTTAAAAAAGGAACTTTTTTTATTTAAAGGCACAGGAGTTGTTGAGCTTTAAAGTGAATGAACAAAGTCGTGTTTTCCATACACAAACATTCACACATACAGAAACCCCCGAATTTTTTGCATTTCTTGACGTTTCAAGGTCCCCTTAGTCCAAAGATGTAAAAATCTTGGGGGATCGTTTTTCGACCGATCGCCATACTTTCTGTCTGTTACATATAACAACCGGGAAAGAAAAAATTTGAATGAAACATAGCATTGAATTTAGATTTTCAATAAGCTAATCTATTAAATATACAGATTATTCACAATAGAAAATAATCGTTTGTTGAAACATTTTCTTCCGTAAATGTATACGTGCTATTTACTAAGTTCAATGTTAACTGTATAATACTCAGAAAACTCGTTTTCACAAAGAACAAAATACAGGTTTAGAGTTTTAGACAGTTGGGTCAGTGCTATTTTCTTATCAGATTAAAACAAACAAAAAGACTGACAGATAACAAAACGCCTGTTTTGTCGTCTGTCAGTTTGTAAGCTCTTGATTACAAAGTTGCTTCATGTGATTTTGTTTTTAATTGAATACACAGTATATTAATTATCTGTGAAAGTTAAATATTGTATGGTGGAAGTTCGAAAATAAAAAATATATTTTCAAACAAAAATAAATAACTTTTATCTTTTTAAATTGAAAACATGAAAAATTGAATTAATGACTTAAAATAAGGGGTGGTTTGATAGGAAAAAATTTATGAGGTTCCGGCCATTCGCCTCCAACTTATGGTCTTAGTTCTATAATATATAGGTAATAAATAGTTAATAATATATTTAATGCTTCAAGAAATTATATCTAAATTTTATAAACCTGTTAGTCTTTGTCTTTAATCGCATGCTTATAGGATTGGCCATAAATTTTGCAGGTAATCATTGCAATGAATACTAGGGGTGGGTGTTTACAAAAACNATTTTAAATAATATGAAAGAGTCTTATCAAAACAGACTACTGTATTTAGCCTATAATTAAATACTGTAATTGAAGATATGAATGGATGAAGGTGTTATGCTAAAAAATTGAAGTTTTGAGTAAATTGATGTATAAATTCTACTTTTTAATTATTTCGGTGTAAATACACCCACAAAATGATATAGGCCTATCTCAGAAAGTATTAAAGTGTCATTTAATTTCTGAGATATATGAAACATGGATACATTAAACCTTCATCCGTGTAGGATAATCGGGTTTTAAGTGATTATAACTTATCGCCTTCATCCGGTTTTGTCTTTAATTATTATATGTAAAGTTTAATAAGATCTAGCTATCGATTTTTTAAGATGAAAATGTTATATTATTGTTTATATTAGCTTGAGTGATAATCAAACATTTATTATTTCAAGAAATCGGAAATCGGATACAGTAAATATCCGATTTCCGATTTTTTAGCCATATGTATTCAATATAACATTCGTATTTCCTTTTAGAATAAGTACTCTGTCTTATCTAAAAGGAAAAGAACTCAGTATTCTTTTCTAAAAGATTACAGCCAGTACTGTACTGTACAGTACATATGTATGACGATCGAAAATATAAAATTATTTTTACTGTGCAACCTTCGATACTACGTTCTACTAATTAATCTTATTGATATTTTATAATGAAGCTTATTATTAAGTTCTTTTCCATCCAAGAATTTCGTTACAAAACTGCAGAATTTGATAGAAAGAAAGTAAGCGATCGAGAAAAAAATTGAGAGAAAGTATAAACACATAAATTATGTTACACTTATATTGATACGTGATAGTTTACTAGCATTAGTATTACAGAACTTATAAGAAGTATTGCTAATTCGTTTAGAGCAGTGGTGCCAAACTTTTCGACAGGTAGGCCAAATTGAATATTAGCCAAGTCATAGGTTAAACGAGACACAAACGTTTTGTATATTCCATTTACAGTAAATCAAAAATAAACCTATTTCTATCATTTACAAGTAATGTATCAGATATATTTATGGACAAGATTAATTTAACGTACACTATTGTACTGTACAATAAAAAATTAAAATTTGTTTATTATGATATTAAAATCATTTCAATTAATACTAACAAAATTTTAGGTATTTTGTCACTGTTATGTCTCCTTTTTTTGATTGTAAATTATTTTCATTATGTGATAAAATTTTTTTGAATTGTTTATAATTTATAGAAATAATACGAGGTGAGGTAAATAAAGTACTTTATTTACGGTCACCTCGTATTATTTGCTTTATTAAAGACCGTATTTAACTTTGTGTAGAGAAGAATGTATTTTAATTTGTCGTTATATTAAAGCGTAGCTTGAATATACTGTAACTGATTCTTGCGTGATAAGAACATCTGACGATAATTTTTGAAATTAATTAGGAGGATTGTTTTCTATGAGTATCACATATTTTCTCGTGGTGATATAAAACTTTTTTGTTAAGTAGTGTACATTCTCTAAAAATCAGAAAATTATAAATCTGTATATTATGTATATATATATCAATATTAAAAGCAAAACGTTCCGTCCCCACCAAAACTGAAATCAACACTTTACGAAGAAGGGTGTAATTAGGTCGCCTGTGTAGTCTACAATTCGTTCTTCAAAAGGACACCCATCAACTTCCCTCTGTGATGAAGTCCAATTTTTACCATTGATTACCGCTAGCAACAATTGCTTATTGAACAAATTTGTGTTAATTTCAATAAAATTAGTGAAATTTGCATAAAATAATCTAACAGTATTAGAATACGCGTATAATTTTTTTTAAAATCTTTATTAAACGGATATTTTTATACTCTAAAAATGTTTAAAATATATATTACTTTTGCTATTAAAAGTAAGTTATGCTCATAAACCATCGGAAGCTTAATTAATGACGGACATCTACCGGGAGTGACGAATTTGTTTTTGTTTTGAGATGTTTAATGTTTCTCAACATTGCAAATCATTATATACAGTCGACCCCCCTATAACACTGTTGATAATTCCGTTTATATGAATTCCATGTTGTACGCGTCACTTAGATTTTACAAATACATGTGCCGGGCTGTAAACGGCTCACGTGTTTGTAAAATCTAAGTGACTCGTACGACATGGAATTCATATAAAACGGAATTATCAACAGTGTTATAGGAAGGGTTGACTGTACTAAGCAATAAAAATAAATGTCTTTTATTCGCGTTGAAAATGTTTAAATGCTCGTTAATTAAAGGTGTACGCTTTTTAGAAGTGTCCTTTACAAACGGTTTTATTCTGTATACACCTGACACAAGTTGACAGCAGTTTTGGATTTGGCATATAGGCCTAATTTTTTGTGCGACAAATTTTAGTAGAACATAATTCTTAACAGTCTCATTCGAACAATATAAATTCATTAATATACAGTATACAGCCTACATATAATATCAATAAACAGCTTTATTCAGAAAGAAATTTGAAATATTTTCGTTTCTCTTTTGAAATGCCTTGCATTTTCATTTTCATTTTCATGTGTCTGGCAAATTACCTTAATCTTAGAAGTACATAATATTTTACATTTCATTTTTATATGCTTTACCTGGAAATGTGATTTTTTTATGTGACAGTGCTTCTGCGATAACATTCAAAATATCATCTCTAAGCATGCTGACTGATAATTGTTATTCAATTTGATCAAATAGTAAAAAAGAAAAGTATTTGGGTATGTGAATCAGGTTTCTGTTTTGAGGTTAGTCAGCTGTGCCACAGATTGATGACTTTCATATTTGGTTAATGCTTTAATACAAACTTTACAACCTGTAAAATCTTAAAATTTGTTCGCAACAAAGCCAGCAACATAATCTATTATGCATTCTGATACATCTGCAGATGCATAATCATGATCAATTATCTCATTACACTCCTAACTACTTCTCTCAATATGTTCATCCAATTTCTCTTTTAATTTTTTCATGTGGATAAGATCCTCTTTGAATTTCTTTTTGATTTTTTTTACTTTTTTATAATGAACTTTCGGTTTCTCATCAAACGGAATTTGGCAATGTTGGTGGTTTTAATATGTTAATAGGGAGTGTAATGACAACAATATAGGCACGGTATATATATATATTGAACTATATATATTCTAACTGACCCCGAAAATCCGTTGTAATAAAAAATATTTGGTTATAATTTTTATACACTGCTGTAGAAAAAATGCAGCAATTAGAAATATGTTTTAGGTTATAAGTTGACTAAATAGTTTATAAACTATAATATAGTAATTAAAAGACTTTTTCGAAGTACTTTGCTGGGTTTAGAAAGGTTTGATAGACAATTCGGAAACAAACTGGGCACTACATTCTTAGTTTGTGAAGGAGTTTTATAAGGAACGTTGATGATTTCCTTTCCATCTTTATATACTCTTCACGAACGAAGAATTTCATGCAGAGCAAAATGCTTTTCGAAACATCTTAGCGTTCCGTCAGTTCTCGATCTGCACGCGGTATTGCTTGTTTCCATTTTCTAAACAATTCCAAATCTTTTGATGCCTTAAATATATTTGCTATTTGTTTCTTTGGATAATAATTGCCTTTGCAATTATGCACACATCATTTAAAAGACATAATTTTGTAAGAATTCCTTAAAAACGCTGTCGAACGAGACGATAGTAAATGTTAAACAACAACACAAAATAGACTTTCCGATAAGACGTCTAAAGTACGGTCACATTCCTGACAAGTTTTCGATAGTCAAACAATAGGAATTGTATCACCTGTATTCTTACACCGTGCTTTTGACTCGGAATTAAAGAGACGGCTAATCGTTTGCTTTTGCTCGTATCAACTATTCTTTAAGATTGATTTTGAATTATAGTTTTTGGTTATATACAGAATATAGATATACAGATTTAGTTTAGTTTTTATATTATTTTTAATAATTTTTATCTTTATATATACGGTATTGAAAGCAAAGTGTTTCTTATGATTGGCAAATATATGGGAGGACGGGGCTAGTTGTAACAGTTTTTACTATTTTCTATATAGTTTTTCTATATAGTTTTTACTATTTTCTATTTTCACTTTTTTGTGTATACTAGCTGCACTTCTAAAACAAATATATATGCGTTGTATGCGTTGTTTTCCTCATTATATAAGCATAAAACATTTAAGCTTGTTTTAAAAATATTTTAATTTATTATTTTCCACAAGTGTGACTTGTAATATGCCCCAACCACAGGGCATGATTGTGACACGAATGGGGCAAGAAGTGACAATAATGGAAAAAGCTTGCAAAGTGCAAAGAATAAAACAATAGCAGGGAAAAGGCTTTCACTTAATTGTAAACAGATAAAAATAACTCACACGAATGTAACAACCTGTTGTATATTTATTTGAAATGTTTACTATTATAACGTATATACAAGGTCTTCGTAATACTGCAGTTATAAAATAAGAATTTGCTAATAATAAACTGAAAATATGGTAAAATACAATAATTAAGAATAATAAAAATTAACTTAAATTTAGGTAAGACATAAATTAAAATATGCAGTTTAGGCTAGTCGTTGGCATATTTAGCTGTAACGTAACCATCCTTACTCTCTTCACATGTTTCAGATTCACAATTAAGGCACACCTAATAAGGATCATTATTGGTTCATTATGTTCATGCAGTTCATATGAGTCTAATAGCACTAGGATAGGAGATGTTTGTGACACATTAAACTAGAGATATTCTATAGACATTGAAGAGTCCCGTAAAATACATCTGTTTGACTACTTTTTTAGTCTCTTTTACATAATCTTGTAAGCCTGCTTTTCTCCTCTCCGTTTTCCTCTTGTAACCATATATCATCTCTGAAGAAGATTATACGTTAAAACGTAAGATCAACGGGTAAGTTGTGACAGTGTCACGTGTTCTCTCATTTCATGTCACAACTGGCCCCTCTCTTCTCTAATTAATTTAATAAAGTAATTGATTTTTAGAATACATTCTTATTAATTAACTTTAAATATATACAAAACTTAAAACTAAATGTAAGATTTTCAAACACTTCTTTCATTATAAGCTGTAAAATAAAATTTCTCATAACGAAAGTTCTAAAGAACAAACTAAAGAAGAGTTTATTGCAGTTTACAGATTTGGTAAGTATGATTGATACAATACAAACAGTCATGAGAGAAACATAATATTGAAAAAAATAAAAATTTATAATCACATAATTACTGTGTTTAAATGAAACTCATGTGTACATAAAACACATAAGTTACATGTTAATAATTAATAGACCCTGTAATAATAATTGATTGATATACTGTAATGACTTGCATCTTATGAATCTAGAATATTAAGGATATTTAGGACATTGCACTAACCTTCGGTATTCCTAATAATCAAAGCCTAAGGCCAACAAGTAAGTAAGACTTAATCGCTAATCACCATGCTTGACTGATATCGAAGGTTGATTGCACTTGTACCATAAACAAGCTGATCGTCACATAATGCTAGCTATTGTATTCTAAATGCTTCATCAGTCACATATAGGATTAATCTGATTTTAAAATGGAGCATTTTATAAAGAATATTACTAAATAAATAATCTGGATATAGGCTATTATTTACAACTAAACCACAATGACTGATATTAATATTCAAAAGAATACTTTTTTTCAAATTACTATAATAGCAATGTCAACAGTAATATTAGCCAGAGATTTATTGAGCTATATTAAACTGAGCTGGATACATTCTTGGACACACCTATCAAGCAGTCATTATAGGAAAATCTGATAGAGAACTATGGCAATGGGAGGAGTTGACTTTCTTAAAAACGTGCCAAAACGGTGTCAGGTTGTTTGTGTTATCTATTTCTAAGCAGCAGTGAATTAATACGTCTGAAGACTCACAGTGCCAACTAATTTGGCTCCTTAAAAATTTCCGTTAAATATTTCTACTGTAATTGAAATTTACGATATAGTATTAGATATATTTTTCTAACCATCTAGATCATTTTAATATGCAGTATAAATGTATTAAAGCAGTTTTTATAGGTTAAATGTGAATTTTTTTTTATATATTTAATATCAAAAATTTAATTTTTAACTTTTTATGTTAATAATGTAGCATGTAATCAAATCATTAATTTTTATTTATTAATAAATTTGTTTCGTTCTAAAAATGTTATAATAAAATGAAAAAAAACTATTAATCACATAAATTACGTATCGGTGTGTAAGATATTCCTGAATAAAGAGTGATGTTAAAGATGCCCAGTGTCTACCAGTGTCTATTCTTTACTTCACAACTGGGTATACACCCAGTTGTGAAGTAAAGAATAGACACTGGTAAAGAATAATTAAAATATAACTTATTTGCCGAATGCAGTATATTTAAAATTATATTATAAGAATTTACTTTTTAACCATATAATAACAGTAAACTGTTCTATACTAAAAATATCCGTATGAAACGAAACAGTTATTGACTAAATTATCTAAATTTTATATAGCACATTAAAACATTTCTAGGTCGGTAATAATATTATTATTACATTAATATCAATATTATATTATAATTTTTTAAAATAATTTATTTATTTATTACTAATACGATGATTAAATTTGATAAATTTTATAATTTATTTTATTCTTTCATATTTATTAATAGAAATGCTGATTTTACTATTAGATAATGTAATTTTGAGAAAAATCTTTTAATATTAAACATTTGTGACAATTATGTAATATAGGCCTATAATGTTAAATTTTATTATTTTTAATCAGAATATGATTATTTTATCGATGAAATTTGTAATTATAATCAGTAGTAACTTATAGGTCAATTAAGCACACAAAAACGCGAGCACTGATAATTAAAATATTGTTATCAAATAAGAGGAAAGTCTTAATTTATTGATTCTATAGATGAAACATCTATATTATTTTGATTATTTTGATTATTTTGACATAATAATTTAAAATTTAAAACTATTATAATTAAATGTAATTATGTTAAAGAAGCAATTATAAACTTACAATTAAGATACAGATTGACAAATTAATAAAATCCTGATCAATCAAAGATGTAACTTATAGAAATACTACCGCTTAATTTTCTGAAAACGGTAATAATATTTTTTTTATAATAACTTTGAGGCTATGAGACAACTTTATACTCATTTAGTCTTTAATTAACATACCAAATTCAAGATGTTGTTTGTTAAGTTACGGCAACTTGGGCGATCTGCCTAGGAGGAATGCTTTCCGGGAGGTCTTTTTAAGGGTAACTGGCCCCTATTCAGGCGTTACAGACGTGGAGAAAATCCGGAAAAACTCTACATGACCAGCCCGTCCGGGAGAGGCGCGAACCCACGACCGAGTGAGGAGTATTCAGGGAATGGAACCGCTTGGCCATTGGTGGGCCTACCAAATTCAAACTGCTTTCCGAAAACTCAAGAATTTTTTTGATGCTTAAAAATTTGAAACCTGCCATATACCATTTCTAATGAGTTGCAAGAATTTCATTAGAACTCGAGCTTCTTAAAAGAAAAATTTGTTTCAATCCTCTTCTGTTTTATAAATACTGTATTACAATGGTTCAAAATCCAACTTTTTTCGAAGTAATAATTATCTCTTTCAATACCAGAAAAATCTTATAGTGTGCTACTGATACTTCGAATAAATATATTCCATTTTTTTCTTTTATACCGTGCCATTAAATCTGATTAAATTAACGAATTTAATAATTCTATTAATTTTACTTAACAGTGAAACTTAGTTTATAAATTTTATACAGTAAATATTCGATATTTAAGTGAGTATGATTTTAACTTATATATATTTACTTTTTATAATTAGAATATAATTTTTTTTTTTATTTCTGTGAAGAGATTTACAACTTTAAAATGTTTCTGACATCCGGTTATCTAGGATAGTTTTTCTTTTTATAATAAATAAATTAAAGTCGACAGTCTTCAATTTACACGTCATTAAACTTGTCAAAATTGTTAAAAAGTTGATGCCATTGATATAAAGTACAGGTACATGTAAATATTAAAAAAGTTTTTAAATAGTTTTCTAGAAAGCTGTGTGAAAAATAAATTATTGATAAACGCATGCTAAATTGAATAAAAGCAAAGCTTTTTATTCAGTTAAGTACGTATATAATTTTTTAAATAACGTGATGAATTTCGATAAATTATTAACTGTTAAACGATACCATTAACAAAAAATTTAATTATGGATCTTTATACCAACGAAAATTTAAACTACTTATTAAATAAAAAATAACGATCAATTATAATGTAATATTCCCGAGAAACAATTTTTGATGTTTTTTCTTAATAATAAACTACCAGTAATAAATTTTTAAGTAATAAGCGTAGAATGTATTGACATAATAATAGGTATATTATTATAGGCCTATAACAAAGCAATACGAAATTATAACATTCCCTCGACAATTTTCATCAATACATGATTAAAATACACCTTTATCTTTATAAAACTATAATGTATTGTATAGTACTTTAATAATTATTTATGACATAGAATGATATGAAAATATAGTATTTAAATTTAAAACTTGTTTCAAATTAATTTAGAAAATGTCGTAGGTTGAAATATGTGAATGTTTATCAATCAGATGTTCAGGGTTGCTTGATTAATATGCATGTTAAAGTCTAAATTTTTTCAACATTTTGTATTTGGGTTATTAGGATTTGTTGAAAGATCGATTAAATTCAGTAAGTAGTATTGATTCTTAGATAAATAAAATTTTAATATAAATATCTGCCAAGCAAAGAACCATTTAGATTACAGGTTTTTTTAATGTTATATTCAATTTCTCAGAGAAACATCCATCATTTGAAAATTTAGTTTATATTTTACATACTGTAAATATTAATGGGATTTTCTTAAGCAAGAAATACAGCCAAGAGTATTAAGTAACCAAAATCAGTCTCTCGATACACACAGCCCTCTTGATTTTTCATTGTACAATGAGAATTGAAAATAATTTTTCAAAGAATAAATTATTTGAATAAAATGTTTTTCATTAGAAAATATATTTATTTTAAATTTTCTTAAAATTCCTACTAAATATCTGTAATTCATTTTCTAGTTGTATGTTATTTAATAAAGCTCGAAAGTTTTGAAGTAATTTTAAACACAGTAAACTTATAAATAATTTAAAGCAGTTTAATTTACTCTGGAGTTTAAAAAGAAACTTTATTATTGTTTAAAAATCAAATAATAAATTTACGATTTAAATTATATTTAAAAATTTTCTATACTAAAGTTTTATGTAAAATTGATAAAATATTAGTTTATTTTAAAATTTCTCTAAATTTAACAGAAGAAAAAAATTCGAAGAGTTTCTTTATTAGGTTAACATAAGTTAAATTTCTTAAAAACGTCAAGTAAATTTAAATTACATGCGTTTTTGGCATATATGGCTGTCGTAATGGCTTTTAACATATTTCAAACATAATAAAACTGAACGCATTTTAATTTATTGTCATCATTATTTTTAATTAATAATATAAATCTTAATTTTTTTAATTTTGAAAACAATTAAAATTCTTACAAGACTTTTTATAATTGCACTGAAGTTAAAAGAAATCTTCGACAAGAATTTTAAATTGTGAGGCAGAGGAGTGTCATAATTAATTTAAACGGAAGGAACATTTTTGGAATGTCTACAGTTTTATAATGTTTCTTTTGTTATATTAGAAATAATTGTTTTTGTTAGTTGGAAAGGTCTTTAAAAAAGAAAATTATAATAAATGTTTTGTTATAAAGTGATGAGAAACTTGAATACAGTTTACTTTTCAGGATAAAAATAGTAATAATACAGAAGTAATAAGAAAACATTTTTGATAAGTTTGCAAGTATTTCCTACTGATACAAGAAGAATAAATTTAAATACAGTAAATCTAATGAAGAACATTTCTATGTATATCACATCTCTTTCGAATATAATGAATGTAGTAGTAGTAGTATCTTATTTAATTTTAAACGAGAAATAAATTGATAAGATATTTTATAGGATTATTACCAAGCTAAATAA
Organism: Centruroides sculpturatus; assembly: GCF_000671375.1. Lineage (NCBI taxonomy): Eukaryota > Metazoa > Arthropoda > Arachnida > Scorpiones > Buthidae > Centruroides > Centruroides sculpturatus. The sequence continues at coordinate 182,600 of NW_019384677.1, forward strand.
ATTAAATTTTAATTATTATAAACGTCTTATTTTTAAAGCCATAATATTTCGATATTATAATTAAGATGTATTAATTTTAAACATTTCTATTTATTATAAAAAAAATCTTCGATCTAGATTTATTATACAGTAATTGATATTTGAATATTTTTTCAGCTCTGATAATGTCCCAACCGTGTCATTTTCAGAGCTGCAATTTTACCCATTTGAAATTTTAACGTTTTATTTAGAAATTGATTCTACAGCAATAGAAAAAACCCAGCAAAAATTTGCTCAACTTTTCCGGCAACGTTTAAACTTTTGGTGGTGTCAGCTGTTATGATATTTTATTTAAAAACTTTTTATATTTTTAACTATTGTAAAATGACAAAACGCTTAATTTTAAGGATAGGGATGGGGTTTGTAAAATTGTAAATGCTAATAACGAGTAAAATCGTCATTAAGTTTGACCTTACTCGATATACACACGATCCCCATTATCTCCTCACTTCCTCGACCTTTAATCACTAAAATTTAATAGCATCAATCGCTCTCATATGCAAACCTTCCTGCAAAATTTCAGATATTTTTGACAAAAAGCACAGGCGTTATTAAGCTTCAAAGAGGGTGAACAAAATCGTGCCACCCCACACACTAACATCCAGATATTCAGAGAAACCCCGAATTATTTTGCATTTCTCGACGAAAATGTCGAGAAATACAAAATCTCGAACATGGTGTCCTTAGGACACCTTGCTCGAGTTCTAAGTTTGAACTAAGAACACCTTGTTCGAGTTCTCGAACAAGGTGTCCTTAGTTCAAAAATATAAAAGTCTTGAGCGTCATTTTTTGACGGATCGCCATTCTTTCCCTCTGTTATATATAACATCCGGGAAAGTAATACAATTTAGAAAAAGTATAATTTTATTTGAATTTTAATATATTTTTGTTATTACTGTGTTTCTAGTCATCTTATTTATTAAAATTATTATTCTTTTAAGTTTTTGATATTTGAACTATTAAAATATTGCTTACAGTTATTTTCCAAAATTTTAAAATATGTATTATTACAATTATAAATTTAAGTTTTTAAAACCTATCTTTATTCAGAGTTGACGTTAAACATTCATTTACTGCACGTAATGAAATTGATAAATTACACACGTAACAAAAGTAATTTTATTCAGGCGATATATTAAAATAGAATAATTAGTTATGTTTATCTCCATCAGTTTTCCTGTTAATTATGCTAATAAATCTTAATAAGTCGAGCAATTTCTTTAATTAATTTATCATTTTTATTCAAAAGTATTAAGCTAAAAAAGTCAGTGACTTAAATATTTATTTATTTAATCAATTTATAATTTATAATTTTTTTTTCATCCGGTTATCTAGTTTATTTTAAAATATCTTTTACGCCAAAAGCAAATAAAACTGGGTAAATTTCGTTATAAGACATTAAACCTGATAAAATTCATTAACTTGATGCCGTTGATACGTTAGCTCAGTGTAATTTGATATAAAATTAATGGTTAGAAGATATATAATGTAAATTGATTTTAATTAAAATTAAATGAATTTTGTCGATAAATTTTCTAAATTATTTTGATAAAATTACTATAAAGTGCTTTTTATACATGTAGTGTGTGTGTGTCAAGTTTCAACATTAATCAATATTAACCTGTTTTTGTAACGCTACGAAAACAGCTTTTATAGTAAAAGCTCAAGGGAAAAATTCTTTAATATAATTTGTCAGATGTAATCATGGCGTCAGTGTGAGTCCACTTTGTGTGCCGATATAATAAATGATTTTCGTAGGAATTGTTTCCTTCTATATCGACCGCGATGATTATATATCTGAAGCAGCAACCTACGTAAAAATATGACTCCGAGTCATTTCTGTATCTTTGGTCTTTCTAAGTTGTCAGATTAGTTTTTCGAATTTTTCACATACACTATAATTTAGTAGTTTGGCAACTTCATAATTCTTTTTAGAGACAGAAAATTATATATTTCCACGTTGACTATTAGTGGACAAACCACCTCGTCGAAAAAGTCAATTTATATTATACTTATCCTTTTCCACGTATTAACTAATTTTGCATGTGTGTTTTCAGAATATATTTTATCAGTCGTCGTAATTTCTAAATAATACTAATTACAGAAAAGTAAATATCGGAATTAGTTATTTTATAATCCTATCCAATTATTTACTTGAATAAAATCTTTTAAAAACAATCTAACTTTTATTAATTAAATTAAAATTAATATAAAATTTATATGTTTTAACAGATAAAACCATTTAAGTGCTGTCTGTACGTAAAAATGAAATAAAATAAACAAAGCTATACGTTTAATTGCAATGTTTAAAATCATACACATCTTTAAAGCTACTAAATAATAATTTATATGTATAAATTAACTTACCGTTGTAAAATTTTAATCGATTTGACCGTTGTAGGATAAATTTGAAATATATTTTAAAACTTTATCCATTTATTTTTTGTTCTTTACACTACATAAAAGTCATTTTCTTGTTTTTATAAATAAACAATAATTTAGTTTAAATAAACACTTTTAATTGATCACACTACTTCATATCATCTATTGAGATAATTTCAATTAAAACATTTTTTGATTTTCATAGAGAAGATGAAGAAATAGTTTAAGAAATATAATCAAGTTACGAAATTTATATTTTGTAACTTGATTATAAATCAATTTACTTATATATGAAATAGTTATGACGTTCTCTGAAGTTTTAAATATAAATCGTGTTCTGTATTTTTACTCTAAAGAAAATCTTAAGATCTCTTTTAACAATTAAAATTTGCGTGAAATAAATTTGAAAACAAAACTTTTAAACTTTAAACAAGAATATTTATTTAAATTATTAGTTTTATCGATTTTATACATAGATGTTGTTAGTATAATTTTTATATACATGATGTGCCAAATGATTTTGCAAATTTACAAACAGAAGATTCACCACCATCCGTGTCCATGTCCGTGTACGTATCCATGTCCTTGTTGAATGTGTAAAACGGGATGATGATGGTGAGCACTGTGAGTATGATGGTGCACTCTGAAATATTAAAAGAAATTAAATTAACTAATTTACGTATTTAATAATATTCTTATAAGTAACATTTTATAATAAAATCGAATAATTACGGTATTGTCACGACTTTGGTATCTGATCCTTGGTGATATGGTATAGGTATGGGAAATGGAATTATCAGTGGATGTTTATGCATCATAAATGGAAGCAATTTATGAATCGACGATTTATGAAAAGCATCAATTGTCGAAAAGAAAAATGATGCAGCAACGATGCAGATAAGAATGCACTTACCGTTCATTTTTCTTAGATTAGACTAAACTGTTAAAAGAAAACCTATTAGCATTTTATGAATTTTTTATATATAAGTTCTATAAGTTACTATATAAGTTCTAATATGTCAAAGTAGCAATTTAAAAAAAATATTCGTAATAAGAACTTTCAAATGGATAAAAAAAATATCCGAAATATATCTACAGATGGAAATGTTCAAAGTGTAATATTTCGCTTTCTTTTCTATATAGAAAGCTAAATTTCTATTTCAATGCAATCAATTTTTGCACTAAAACATCTGTTAAATATTTTATAAATCGATTTTTAATATATGAATCTGTTTAGCCACTACTTTACTATTTAATAAGCTAGAAGTAAAAGTATTATAATACTGTGCGATATATTACAAAAATAAAAAACCACTTACCCAATCTTAGATAGTTTGCAAATTCTATTCAATAAAATTCTGCAACACTCTTATATAGTAAATTACAAGGAAAATAAATTTACTTTCCCTTACCGTTAATCAGATACAGAATGCTTTTTATTAATATCAATGTCAATTAACTAACGTTTACCATTGGATAGTAAAAAGTTCGTAATTAATCAGTGCGGTCATTGAGCGCAAAATAAAAAGCGATATATCAATAACATAGAGATTTGCTTAAACTTTTATTTCCTCAATACACTAAAAACTTTTCTTGATTTTCTGCAATGACGGAATAGTAAAAATTCATTTATCGTTTTTTTTAATTGATAGTGATCTTAATTTAATTTTTTTTATTTTTATTTGAATTAGTTTCTTTGAATTTAAATTAGAATTTCTTTATGATAAGAAAGGCTCATTCATTCCGTTTATTTACCTCTCTTTTTTCGTTTTTCGTTGTTCATTTAAATTTTGTGTCTACTGATGTTATATATAAGTTAATTTTCAATTTAAAAATTCTATATAGTATAAATCTTCATCTGATTATTAACATTATATGTGAAATTGTTATCGTACAGTTTACATATAATTATAATGTTAATAATCATAGTTATGGTAAAATTACTTATACACTTAGACGTCTCTCATGTTTATTATTTAAATCATAATAGCTTTTATGGTTAAATAAGATTAATTTTAATAAAGGAGATCTAACTATATTTTTTTTAAGCTGATTCATTTTTATAGTGAGTGATCTTCAATTCTATTTACGTACTGTACATGCAAGAGTCTTAAAGTTTTATATATTGTATTTATAAAATTTTTATCAAATGTCACTGAATTATTGTAAAACATTCATAAATATATTTTACGATTATTGTATACTACACTTTCCATTATAGAGGGCGTCCGAAAAGTTACTGTGCAGTATGAAATTTGTAATGAGATTAAAGTTATACATTGCACACGAGACTGTAAGTTGAATATCTCGCATTTCCACTTTGCGGTACTGTACAGTACTGTATACATGGCATTACTGTTTGTTCACAGATGGTTTTTGAACTACAGTCGTTGGAAGACTTCCTTGCCGATCGCATAATATCCCATGGATATTTGGCATCACACTTGTGGAGATATTTGCAGATTTGCTGTGCAATATCGTAAGTAAAACTTTACTTAAATTTTCTCTACTGCATAATAACTTTCTGGATACCCAGTATAAATTGCAACTGCGGTTTTTATTGCTGTTATAAATATGAAAATCTAAAAGTAATATCAGGTAAAAAGCAACAAATGTATTATTTACTTTAACGTAATAAGCTGACAACGATTTGTGCAGGATCACATTTCGTGCGCGCTGTGTCACGAATAAATTGTTACAATTCCGATTATTGTTAATAAACAATAAATTACAAATAAACACATAATTTGTGTGCTACTTTTCAGTGATGTTATTTTATCATTAAATTACTTATCATAATGTACTGTTCGTTGATTTAATCTTTTAATTATAAAATCGTTGTACCGCAAATGAAACAAAAGAATTACAGTAGAACCTCCATTATCCGGACCTCCATTATCCGGATTTTCGATTATCCGGATTGTTGAAAATAAACAAAAATTTTACGAATTTGCTGATTTGCACTTGGCGAATTACGACACTGTTTATGTACGTGATGGAATGCATAACTTTTTTTGTTTCAACAACGTCTCACCCGGCACAGTGGTCGTAAACTTTTAAATATATTTTACGTAGTAATAAAAATATAACTTGACATACGTATTTATAAATAATTTATATTCAAATTACATCATTTCTATGACCAAGGGCGGCGTAAGGCATGGACGACGTGGGCCACCGCCTANCATTAAATTACTTATCATAATGTACTGTTCGTTGATTTAATCTTTTAATTATAAAATCGTTGTACCGCAAATGAAACAAAAGAATTATTTTAATGATTGATATTAAAAAATAATTGAATGCAATTTTATAAAAATGTGTTTACAATTTAATATACATATCAAAATAATTTTATTTTGACATAATACTTGGGTCTACAATTTTTACAGTTACACAAATAAGAATTGACAAGATGGCTAAGATTAGTAGTAGAGGTACTCTACAAAACGGAGAATTTATATAATTTCTATGATTTGGCATAAGTGCATATTTAGATTTACCACCATTTCTAGTAGATCCAGATTTTCTTTTGAAAATTTTAAATACTCTACAAGAATATATTTCAGGAATTGAAAATAAGGTAAAGTATACTTATGTTTATCTCTTTTTTTTGTTGGTTTCATTAATACAATAATTACTTTTTGCCATGTTAAAGGTAAGGTTATTAAAACAAATATTCAATATAATGTAGTCTACATTACATTTAAATATATTTATACGTTAAATGGATATGCTTACTTAATTCCTTTATTTAATGTAGAAATTAATAGAACTATGTACATTTTGTTGTTAGTATTCTCTTATATTAATGTCTGTTTTGCTTTACGTTTCTTGGTCTGATGCGTACACCGCTCAAATTTGGTTTAAGCGATTTTACCTTAGTATTTGCTGAAACTTTAAATTCGTGATGCTGCCGATGCCACCCTACAGGTTTTGATGATGTTATTAGTGGTTGTGAAATCTGTTTTGGTCGGAGAGAATGTGGTTTAATTTTTGAAGATGCAATAGGTTTAAAGGAGTTTTTGATATTACTTCCAGAATACAAAGATCCTCTGCTTTTTACATTACTGCCTGAAAATAAAGATCCATCATTCTTAATTCTCCTTCCATATATTATAGAGCCTTTATTTTTGATACCACCTCCATAAAACAAGGGTCCTCCATTCTTAATTTCACTTCCGGAGTACAAATTTCTTTCATTTTTAAATCCACTTGCAGAGAACACAGGTCCTTTGTTTTTAATTTCACTTGCAGAGAATAAAGATCCTTTATTTTTAATTTCACTTCCAGGAAACAAAACCACTTCACTCTTAATTTTGCCTCTGGAGAACAAAGATCCACTATTCTTAAATCCACCCCCGGATAACAAGGATCCGCTACTCTTAATTTCGCCTACAGGGAATAAAGATCCTCCATTTTTAATTCCACCTCCGGAAAACAACGATCCGCTACTCTTGATTTCGCCTCCAGAGAATAATGATGCACTCTTAATTTTTCCTCCGGAAAACAAGGACCCACTACTCTGAATTTTGCCTCCAGAGAATAAAGATCCTCCACCCTTAATTCCGCCTCCAGAATACAAGGATTTTCCACTCTTTATTTCACTTCCGACAATATCTGCTTCAGCGAACAAAGATTTTTGGCCCTTAATGTTTCCTCCAGAGAATAAATCGCTTTCTTTAATATGAATTCCAGAAAACAAAGGTTTCCCACTGAATTTAACACTTTTAACAAATGTTATGGGAATATGATCTGCATGAAAAACGGACTTTTCTATAGATGAAAGAGGACTTTTTAGAAATTTAATATTATGTGTAATGATTGGCTTGATCTTTGGATGTTTTTTGAATCCACTTTGTAGGTGTTTTATTATGTCAGAACCATCACTAAAAGAAACTGTAGAAAACTCTGTTTTCGGCCATTCATGGTGCAATTTAAAACTTGTTTTACCTAGCGTTGACCATTTTAAAGGTGGTTTGCTCAGGAGTTCACTACCAAATTCACTAATTAAAGAATCATCCAGAAAAATTGGCTTAGAAATCGTTTTCGATAGTTTAATATTATGTGGAATGAAAGTTTTGCTAAGCGATGACCAGTCTAAACCAGATTTTAATTCAGTTTTAAGGTCACCATCATGTAACGAAAAGCTGTCATGTAAAACCAATTTTTTTGGTTTATTAAGCTTCGAAATCAATACTTCATCGCTCAAAACTGGGTCTTCTAAATATTTAAAACTGTAATCGGATAGTGGCAAAGTTTTATGATGGAATAATTGACCACTGTAACCAAATTCAAAATTAGGTGAAGCTTTGTAAATTTGGATTGGTTCACTTTTTAAAGTATGATGAAAATGACTGTTTCCTAAGCCATGATAAGGAACATGGTGGAATTGGTTAAACAGAGGCCTGAAAATAAACAACATAAATTAATCAATTTTTATAAATTATTTTTTTCTTAAATTAATAAAATTGTACTTACTGTATAGGATGATGAAGAAGAGGAGGAGGAGGCGGATGATGATAAGGTATATAAGTATGAGATTTAACTGGCACTGAGAAAGGAATAGGAATAGGAATAGGCAATGGTATCACTTTCTGTTTATTCAGAATTTTCATTAACATTAACGGAATCGCTTTTTTTAATTTCAACTTCAAGTCGCATCTTACCATAGACACACACGTTATCAAGAACAGAATTTTTATAAATTTCATATCTGAAATTGAAAATATTTAATTAAAGTTGTTTGATAAGATTTGAAAATATTTACTATTATAAACGAATATCCTTACTTATTTAAATATGGATTTATACTCAATAGTATTTATTATTATTTTTATATTGAGTTATCTTCACATTCTCTTCATAGAAATCTGTTCATAAAAAAAGAGTTATTCAAGATTAACAATATTGACACGAAAACTTAACCTAAATTCAATAAAAGCATGTTCTAAATTTCGATATCAATACCCTCTTAAAACCATATAAGATATTTTTGCATGATTAACAAAAAACTGAAATATTCGAAAATTTTTCATTACCTAAGGCATATTTTTTCTAAGATTTCAATCTTAGAAAAAAATATGCCTTAGGTAATAAAAAATTTTCGCATACTAAAAACATATTTTATGTTGTTTTTTATTATATGAAAATATATTCTATTTATATTCTAAATAGTATAGTTTAGTTTATATTAACAAATCCTATCCAAGATATAAACCTAAAAATCTTAGGCAGTGATTTTCAACCGGTGTGCCACGAGATGATCGCAAACATTTTTAAACGTTATCAAACAAATTATTTTCGAAAGAAGCCCAAAGAACAATAAGTGTACTGTACTGTACATGTCAAAATTAAAACCTCTTTAAATTGATTATACGAGTTTTTCATTGTTATAATAAATAAACATATACATAATGTAGTAGAAAATATATATTCATAAGCAAAATTAAACGTGCATAACACTGGGTTATTTCATTTAAAATGTAATTTTCTTTTAATCAAAAACGTATCTATAATTGTCTATATTTATTTCAAATTATTTTAACTTAGAAATAGTGGGACATTGGGCAGGTTTATAAAGATAATTATCGTCCCGCTATTAAAGGCAAATTAAGACAATGTTAGTTGCTTTTCTTATGTAAATGAAATTTATTAATTTAAATAACTATTGTTGTAGCATGCTGCTATTTTAAGGAAGAACAATACCGTTTTATTTAATTCACAAAAATATAGACAAAAAGGATTAAGTTAAGTGGCAAGTAATGTGACGATAGAATGTTTATAAACACAATTTTAAATCGCGTGATTTATACCGAGAGAACTTTTGCCGCGGAAATATAATTATAGATTCAAGTGTGCCATGAGATAAAAAAGGTTGAAAAACACTGTTCTAAGATTCACGTGCTTTTGTATAATAATATGCTGGTATAAGTTAATGCGTTGCACGTGCTGTACATGTATAGTACAGTCTTTATATTGCATCTATGCGACCCTACTAGCTGCGCTTCATTTAACAAGCACCATTAACTTACATGCAAATATTTCACACTGTGTGTGGTAAACTATAATAAAAAGCGCGATTTTTACTAAGGAAGTAACCGTTTTCTTAAGTTATAAACCAGATAAAAACAACCACATGTGAGGTAAAGACTATGTCATTATGTAATTTAGGTTATTTAATGCTTCAAGAGCAAGAATAAACATTGTTTGTTGTGTTCTAAATTTTGAAAATATATATGTGCGAATTGAGTGTTAAGTTAGTTGGGTGGATCCGGATTGACTTGGCTATACATTTCTAGCCAACTTGGTCTGGCTTGGTTAACTCGTTATACAACGGTGATTAACTCATCAATGATTGAATTTGTAAACAACGTAATTAATGTAAATAAAATTAAAACTTAACTAAGACGTAATGTACTGCACAAGTTTAACGTAACAAGTAAGCTTAAGTTAGCACTGGCCTTTGCTACTGGTAATGTTATTTCATTTAACTGAACTAAATTCGTTTAAGCATTTGATTTCACTGTTTCCAGATGGCCAGAATAAAAGTTTCTCGCAGGGCAAGAGTTGTTCTAGTTTCTACACAGTTCAGTTAATTGGTAACCTCTGCTATAAGTTTAAAACTGGTTACTTCAACCAGGTTTATCGTATGCGGGTGTAAATCAATACTAACTGCTTATCCGCTTTATTTCTTAGGTACAGTACTAGAAACCAAGAGTTCTGGCCCATGTTTGTACGATTCAGAATGAGAAAGTGGAAGCGACATACTGTACTGTACATGTCCGTCCACAGAGGACGTCCAACGCGGCGCTTGCCCCTCCTTGGAATCGAGTAAAACATTTCACAAATTATATTTTGTATTGTATACTGGCACAATGAAGTGACTTTTCTTCAACACTAGGCAAGTTTCAATCTTTATTCAGTTAGAACGCTTTGCTATACATCTACGTTTCGGGCATTTGCCCCTCATCAGCCAACTAAATATATATAAAACATTATATGGATACAACCGAACACAAATAAAAACTAAAAAACGTACAAAAAAATTTTTTTGTGAAACATACCTCACTTCGATACAAACACCAAATATACAGTAGAACACCAGACGACTCATAGGTTTACATAACGTTTCCACCATAAATTCCGTTTTATTTTTACAATAACATAATTTGTTATCTTAATTATTACTAATTATTACGAGCGGAACTATATTAACTCTAGAATCATGAAGTCTACTGTAAAATTTAAATACATTAAAATTAGAAGACTGAAGCGTAGTCTACAAAAATATAGAAAACAAAGAAATCAACAAGAAAATGAAGAAATTAAAACCTTTTATATCAAAAGTATCGATAGGTACAAAACGGATAAAAATATAAAATTAATAGAAAAGTTCAAATACCCCTCTATAGAAGAAATATCAGAATGGAAAAAGTTCCTTGTGTTAAATAAAACAAAATACACGATTCCTGAGGATATTCTCGAAATCATGCAGACAGGATTAGACTTTAATGGTCCTAATAGTTGGAGAACGATAGATATAATACCAACCTTAGATAAAGCATGTGCAGGACTGACAGAAGTAAATTCTGAGATAATGAAAACCAACTTAAGTAACATTATAAAAAATCATATTGTGAGACAAAAAGATAGAACAATAGTCAGAGATAAAAATTATTACAAATACAACGCTGAAATAGAAAAATTGTACAAGTACTTAAATGACAATAATCTTAATATAATCAGGGCAGATAAGTCCAAACAAATTGTAGTTGTAACCCAAGACTGGATAATATTAAAAAAATTAGAAATCATAAATAGAAAAAATTTCAGAGAACTACCGATAAATCCAAGAAAAATAATATACGAAGAATTAAAAAAACGAATTAATATACTACAAAAGCTAAAGGATGTTACAAAAAATGAAAAAGCATTCATATTATCTGAAGATNGTTGACAGTGTGACAGAAAAGGCTTATGAGATACGCTTGTAAGAACAGATAAGAATGGTACGACTTTAAGTAATTTGTAATTTTTAGATTTTAAATATGTGAAGTTTATCAATTATTTTGTCCAAGTAGTAATAATTAAGATAACAAATTATGTTATTGTAAAAATAAAACGGAATTTATGGTGGAAACGTTATGTAAACCTATGAGTCGTCTGGTGTTCTACTGTATATTTGGTGTTTGTATCGAAGTGAGGTATGTTTCACAAAAAATTTTTTGTACGTTTTTTAGTTTTTATTTGTGTTCGGTTGTATCCATATAATGTTTTATATATATTTAGTTGGCTGAGGAGGGGCAAATGCCCGAAACGTAGATGTATAGCAAAGCGTTCTAACTGAATAAAGATTGAAACTTGCCTAGTGTTGAAGAAAAGTCACTTCATTGTGCCAGTATACAATACATAAATACAACACGGTTTCGACAAAAACAACAAATTATAATCGTAAAAATGATTGAGATATGTAACCTTACACACTCGACAATGAATGCTTTGATTCTACAATCTACCTGTGACAAAAAATTAAATAAAAATTTATTGACGTAATTATTTGTCCCGAAGCTTTGCCGTCCAAGGAAAATTTTCTGCTGATCCCATGGTATTGTAGACACGTTTCTATTGTACAAATAGAAACGTGTCTCAGAACGTGCAGAGAATTTAAACTCATTTTGACATTGATCGTCAAACGCTTAGATAGCCAGATTTCACTTTAATCACCTTTATTAAACTTTTTTATTTTTGTTCTAAAAATTTTATTTTTTAATTTGCATTTATATTTATTTCCGTTTAATCGTTATCTTTTAATCAATCAGCTATTGTTAATTTTATTCGAATTAAAATCACCTCATTTATTTAAAAATAGTTATTCAAACTCTAAAGGTTGATTCGCATTATGGCGGAAAATGCCGCCTATCATCGTTGACTTGCTCCTATTCGTATTGCACATTGTATAGCTTTAATTAATCTTCATCAGCGTCACTGTAGACAAACAAAGTGTTAGATAGGGATTTAGTTTAAATTTAAGAAAGGATGCTACCGTAACGCTAATCTGTACAGTATTTAGTTTTAAATAATGTCCTGGTCAAAATTTAGGAATGTTGATAAGGGTTCGAGTTCGAATCGGTACTTGCGGGTTACGGTCCACTCCGGGCCTTTTCTTCCAGTTTAATCTAAATTATTAAATTTATTACGAGATGGCGCCTAACGCCTCCCTCTAGGGTTAAATTTATAATTATTTAGCCGTTATTTAGCCCGATGTCATACGACAGTTGTAACTTTACTCTGCCATTGGACGAACGTTCGACTTTCCATTTGCCGTTGCGGTGGATTCGACTGGTCGAAAAACTATATTTTCCGTCATGAAATGACGGCACGACGTTAGTAGGTCGTGTTTAATTTTATCGCTTGCCGCAACCTCTCTAATGTAAATCACCTTGAAGCGTCGGCACGCGTACATGTTTTTTTTTTTTTTTTAATTAAACATGTCTACTTTTCAGACTCAAAAGATTTTCTCCATTTCTGGCTTAGATACGAATGTTTAGATCAGGTCAAGAAATGGTGGTGGTCAATCGTTTTTATCCCTCCCCACTTCGGGAAACGCTCCAGTAGGAAACCCTACATATTAATTATCAGGTAAAATTAGATAAAATTACCAGTGACATGTTATATCTTCAAAGGGCTGAGGAGAATTAAAATTAGGGAAGTCCCATGTACTGTACTGTAGGCATTTTTCTTCGGACGATTTTTTGGGGAAAAATCTTTTCTTATAGAAGATTGATTCAGGGCCCTCTTTTGGTTCATGTCCCAGACAATTGATCATTTTGTCCATAGGATAACGCTCTGTTACTGTGAATGACCGATATCTGGCGAATGTCGACATTCTCCGGTGAATGTCAGCATTTACACAGTCGTTTCGTGTATGTACGAAATATTTGCTAAATATCATTATTTCTCACTTAACCGGCACATTCAGCATACACTGATGGTAAATGTTGAATAAAAATATTTTTATTAAAACAAAAATGCAACTTTTTAATATGTGAAAATAGGAGAAAGCTTAAGTAACAGCGCAAGTAAATAAACTGTTGAACCTAAAACAAACAGTACGTTCTAAATAAATTATGTGATTAATGTTATACAATATTATTTATTCCAACAACTTAAACTGTTATGGCATTTTGAATTGCACAAGATTCCCTTGCTTTTACAACTGCATTTATTCATGGAACACTTCTTTTAGCAATGACAGCATATATAGCCTTGCCCTCCACTTTTCGAATTAGCTGCAGCTGCTTTTCTCAGCGATATTTCTTTAGAAGAAATCTCATCTATGGAAAGTAACTTTTCTTTACAAATTACGAACTGATTACGGGTATAAAGCTGCTTGAGGGTACCAATTTTGTTTGCTAATTTATAAAAGTAGGAATCTTCTATTCTAACAACAACCGCCAACACATTTCGGGCATCGGTACGGCCACGGTCGACACAGCGACTTGTATTCGTACAGTATCACCAATTTGAGCAGAAGGAAATGGCGAAGAATTTGGCGACAAACTATTGCCTCTCTGTCGACATCGGCTTCTCGGGTGTCGTTTCGACCTCCACCAAAACTTATCTGTGCTTGTCGACATACACCGGCGATTGTTCGAATGCATATAATATAACCGAATATTCGGTCTTTCACCGACATATTTGTATGTGTCGACATTCACTGGAGAATGGCATTCTCTAATTTCGGTCTTTTACAGTAACAGCTCTACTAAAAATTACGTACTTTGTTTTTTGAAATATCAAAAATTACTGCTAATAAATTAGAATTAAAAAACAGTTTTCTTAAAATTTTGATATACAATAAAAATTTTATTCAAGATTTTCTTTTATTAACTTTATTCATACTAAGAGTATATTTTATTTTCTTTATTTTTAATACATGAATATTCTTCATATCCCTACAACAGGGATCGGCAATCTATGGCACGCGTGCCAAGCGGGACGATTCTCGTGGCACTCTGATTGAATAGAAATGTAGTAAAAATTATATTTTAATTATCAATTACACATTTAGATGAAAGCCATAGTTCAGTGTAGGCATTAAAAACGAGTCTCTTGCTTGTATATTTATATCACAACTTATGCGTTTACGCTTCGTGTCGTCAACTACGTGTTGTTCATGCGCTTCACACGTAAGAACACAATTCAATTAACAACTTAACTTCGAAATTATATATTTTTGAAGTCCATTATAATCGGTTCATTATATTTTGATAATATAGGCCCATATAACAAAATTGGTAGAATCATGCCGGCACCTGGAATACACACTATAACTTATAACTTAGGTTCGGCACAACACCGCCGAAAGGTTGTCGACCCCTTCCCTAGAAGATACTGTTTGTTTTTTTTTCACCCTCAACCTTTCTAAGACCCGATCACTCTTAACTTAAGCCAGAGCAATTTTTGTGTTTTGAAGTTTCATTATTGTAAATACTGCGGCCAATAAATGTACTGTACAGTACATTTTTACTAAAACCATTGTTTTAATCACTTTCTCCCAATCCAACCTCACCCTCACCCCCTGAAAAGCCCGAGTAATGATGTACACACGCAGCTAGTACATATAATACTGTATATATATAGGCCTATACCAGCTATACATGTCTAGCATATATATTATATAAACAACAGATTATGCTGTATATAAAACACTTTACTGTTTCAAAAACTCATGTAAGCATATTAGATATTCATTCTGTAACTGTTCATTTAATGTAATTAAAGATACAATAATTCTTTCAATTTGTAAATTAGATAAAATATAGGCCTAAAACTATCGAAATATAATTTTATAATATACGCTTATATATTTTATTTATTAATATTAATCTTTAAAATATGAATTATAATTTACTTAATTTTTATAGTATTTATTTAAAATATATTATAATTAATTAATATTAGTCATATACGTTTAATATATTATATATAAAAACATTATCTTATTGACATAAAAGCCCTAAAGGGAAAGCTGTTAAAATTTTTGGAATAAATCTAATTATTATTTAAGTAAAGTATGACACTTTAGATAAGTGAATACAATACAGATTCACAATGCATCATTAAAACAGTTCATGACAGTGTGACAGATTGTATAATGTTCCATTTAAATATTTAAACATTTTATAATTGAACCGGTTTTATTTTATCTGTTTTTTTAATATGATAAATTTTACGTTTTTTTTTCTTTCCGTTTCAAATAACCAGGCATTTATTTTCGCCTGATTTCTTTAATTTATGCATTTTAGTTTAATTTAATTACAATTGTATATAGAAAACCTATTTAAAATACGGTAGTTTATATTATATTATATTATTTAAAATATTTATTATATACGTACTGTACATTAGAAATCATATCTTTATACACTGATAATATGTAGTATATGCGATTTAATTTCTGTCAATATTGTCGACCAACAGATAGAGTTAGAAGCTAACCAATTATCATTTATATTACGTAAAGCATCGTACGTGAATGCTGTATTTGTTAATTTCTAATTCGGCCCTCATCCTAGGTTGTGAACACTGACATAAAAATGAATTTAATGTATGCTAAAATTTAAATGAGAACTATAGAAGATCTTCTCTCGAAAATTTATATTATAGTCATAAAAAGTAACTAAAATTAACATAAACATTTATATGTTCTATTAAATATTTAGCGTGATAGAATAACAATAACTCTTTTCAGCTATATTTATATCTAAGTGAAATTGTTATACTTTTTTAATAAGCTTATATAAGATGCTTTGGAAATAATTTCGAGTTTAATTATAAAGTTATATCTTTAAGTGCATTTTTAAATACTTTACGGTTTAAATCTCGTCACCTAGTATCAGCTTGATGTATACTTAACTCCCGGTAGTAAGTAAACAGTGGAAATTGAAGTTTTAATCTACTTTTAAAAACATGGATTAAAGAATGTAACAGTTGCTGAATTACAAAAAAGTTAAACGAATTAGGGGACAAGACAAAGGACAAAGGCAGAACTTTTAGAAAAGTACACAAGCTTAAAATAACTGATACTTTTATAGTTGTTGGCTTTCGTTGTCGATCTTGTAACAGAATTATGAGAACAATTTAGTTTTAATTACTCAACTTTAATTTGTAATATACTTTGAAATTTTAGATTGCTAACAATAAACACAAAACAATGTTTAAAATCAGTCATTAATGTTTGATGATAGTTGAATTAATTTTAAACTGTTTTTGAAATTAACTGCATTTTTAAATGTAACATAATTATTTTTGGCAAAATTCATATCATTTAATATTTAGTTGGACCTCCTTTCATTTGAATAACATCAAACACTCTATCGAGCATAGTTTGCATAGTTTGTAGCTATCGTCGGGATCGAACGTGTTTTGTATAGTATTCTTTAAGGTTTAAAAAGTGATTTATGCACGAATTCTTAACACTGTGCTTATATATGCATTTTTTTTGTAAGTATGATTGATTATTTGATTAACACATACAACAACACCAATTCTCGCAAGAAATCTAAACACCCTCCATCCGTAATCCTTTCTGTGACATATAATAAATTATTAGATAACATCTATAGAAAAACCATTAGATCGAGCAGCAGAAGTATTAGATATATGCGCAACAAGACTTTATATCTGGTTACGTAATGACAAAGACCCAATAAACCCTGACACCGCCCCTGGAGTATACGAGATACCGGTTAATCTAGGTCTGGAAAACAAAACAAGCAAGTACATAGGATACACATCCAGAAACTTCCTTACAAGACTTAAAGAGTACCAATATGATGTGCGTAAGGGAAAAATCACAACTGCCTTAGCTATAATGACCACTGTATCAGACAATACACCAAACTTTAACGAAGCTATGCTTTTAAAAACAATAGGAGATCAACAAGAAGGTAAAATTCTTGAAAAAATATGCGTATATAAGCATAGTGTTAAGAATTCGTGCATAAATCACAAAGATGCAGCTTGTTTATCAGCAGCTTGGAAGTATCTTCTCAATGCAGGGAACTGTGATACCAAAGACTAAAACAATTATCTCATCTACGCGTTTGTTTATATTATTTTTCTTTTATTTTATTTTTAAATGTATTTATTTATTTATTTTATTTTATTCTGTATATTTACGGCAGTGTTGTACACATGTACTGTACTTGTATTCTTAATTTACCTATTTTTTATGTATTTAAATTGTTTAGATCATAATTTTTAAACCATAAAGAATACTATTTAAAAAACGTTCGATCTAGAAAGATAGCTGAAAACGTTAGATGAATAAAAAAATAATTGCTGAAATAGGGTGTTTATCTAAGAATATCAGTTTTCCTATTGAATCCAAAAGCATCCCAAACCATTTCACTGCCATCTCCTAACTGACTTCTCATTCTAACTTTGGCTTTTCTTTCCACATAATGCCAATAATATCCTAACCATCTCGTCCATCTAAATTCTTTTTTCATCAGAAAACTTTTTCTCACTCCTTGGTCCAGCTTATGACAGATTGAAATCTTTGATGCTTGTGAACAGGTATCAAATTAGGTATCGCTTTCATTTTTTCAGTATATTATGTTGTTATTATCACGAACACATCACATCGTCTGATGGGACATAGATTTTGGTAAATTAGCAGCTACATTAGCTGCTAATTTACTTGTTGTGTTGTAAGAAAGAAAACCTTTCGTTTATCTCTGTCAGTTAGTTTTTTATTGCGCCCACTTCTCTCCATTTTCCATAATTTTCTTATTTTGTCTATAGGCCACAGCAGTTTTAGAATGATTAATTATTGTAGCTATTTCTCTGAAACTTTCCTGCACCTCGTAATTCATATATATTTCGAATTCACTATTTCTAAAAGTTCACTATTTCTTGGCATAAATCTTAATAGTTTACGTTTTAAACACTAATAACACAAACTGTTAAGATTTCAAACGTTTAAAATGATTGGTGTGATGTAATAACCTTCAAGTTTTTCTCTCTAAGTTGTAAGACTATTACGATAAACTTTTTTGTAAGTAATGTTTATACTTTGTTTTAAAATGTCACCTAAATACTACTAAATTAATTTTGTAAATTACTTTAGAACTGAAGAGGACTTGAAGTAAATGAATCCGAGATGCATTTTGATGATTTATAAAGAAAATAATTTTTAAATAAAGGCATTTTATTGTCTCTAGTTTGTCTTTATTTTCCTCGTATAGACAGTGGAAATTTGAAGCATATTTTGACAAGTTTGTGATATTAAATACTGTATATGTAAATTAACTTTTATAATCTTCCATTCGATTGTTTATTAAAAATATATTTACATTTGTAGAGTATTATTACTCTAACCTATTCAAAATTTACTGCCCTTATAATTTTGTCTGTCATTCGATCGTATTGATTGATTTTCTTCCAGTTTTATCTTTACTTCTTTTTTTTCCTTTCGATCATCCGGAAATTTATAAAATTTCTAATCTGGATGTTTCTTATCATTGCACTGAGACAAAAAACAATTAACCGGCATTTCAAATACCTAACTAACTAAAAAATCAATTTTAAAACAGCACGATAGACGAAGCAGGAAGCTACCCGTATACTAGGGCCGCCTATTAATTTCAAAAAGTGCACGCCCTATTTTAATGATATGAATATAAGATACAGGGTATTTAACTTTATATTCGTAATTGATAAAAATTCCAGAATGATAAACAAATAAAGTTCATAAAAACCAAGACGGCTCTAGGCAAAGTTTATTTCTGAGGCCCGTTAAAAAAATCGATAAAGGTAGAGGGTAGATTATAGATTTATTTAGGTCTACAATAATATAAACGTTTTAAATATAGAAACAGAGTAAAACAATTATATATTTCCAATAATTACCAATTTTATGATTTAAATATTCCAAACTTGCCAGGCCTTAGACGTCACTATATGTATGGCCACTTCTGCTTAAAAATAGAACACTAAAAATAAAGTAAAAGTGTCTTCTTATTTTTTCCTTTTTCATACCTCAAGAACAAAGTTTCTCGGTAGAGTCGACCTTTACCTTGAAGCTCTCATCCTCCTCAATACACAAAACTTGTTAAAGTATTCCCTCTGGCACAATAAAAATTCTTATATCGCTGCCAAAAGAAAATTTTAACGAGTTTTGAACAATGAGGCGGATGAGAGCCTCAAGACAAAGGTCGACTCCGCCGAGAAAATTTGTTTTGAGGTGTGATAAAAACGGATTGAAAAGACACTTTTACTTTATTTTAATGTTCCTTCTATATTTATGAATTAGTTTTATCGATAAATATAGAATTAAAACATAAGTGTTTATAATTAAAGAAAAAATAATAATTAAATCTTTAATTATCGAAAATTATAATATATTATTATGCAGATATCATATAGAGATTGTGCGTGAAACAGGTCTTGGTTACGAATAGTTTTTCAGACAGCAGTTTAAGAACTTTTTTTAAAAGTAGAGTTTGAGATAAAATCATAAATTGCCTATTAGCTTTATAAGAATATAGATCATTATTAAAGTAAAGGAGGTTAGTCGAAAAGTATATTAGAAAAACAACGATGTGTGTTAATCTTATATTTTGCATGTAAAAATGACCTTGAATAATTGATAAACGTTAAATTAATCTTCTGTAAGAATATTTAGGACTAAATGGTTTTTATAAATAATTTTAAATGTTAAAAGTATTTTTTACTGAAAAATAATTTAAAAATTTAAGACTTTAAGAGTAAAACTAAGCCATACTTTTTAAAAATTAAATATATACATGTTTAAGTATAATTGTATACTGTATATAGTTTTTAAACATTAACTCCGCTATGATAGTCTATATTCTTAGTTGTTTACCTTCGAGTTTAAAAAATTTTCTTCGTTTAATATTTGAATTTTAATTAAGTCAGGTTTGATTAGCTTTTATTTATTAATATTATAATAATAACGATAGTACTCTAGATAATATAGAAACTAAGATTGCTATTTTTCCATATCAAGTTAATAAAGGCAATAAAACAGGACTGAAATGGTCAATAAAAATTTCACGTTTGATTCTTAAGACACGTTTATGAATCCTAAATTCGTGACAAGATAAATATAGACAGGTCTGTATATACTTAACGTATTATGTACAGTACTATAAATTATAATTATTTCCATTGTCATAGACATAATTATATAAATCATTGTCATTTTTATTCTGATTTGTTTCCAGGTGGTATTAAATAAAATTTAAATAACAACAGGACGATTTCTGTATTCGTTCTTTTAAATGAACAATAATTATGATAAAACATAGGCTAACATTTTAATTTTTAAGACATTTTACTGCATTATTCTGTTATATACTATTTCTACTTTTTGTTCTAAAATTACTTCTGTAAAATAATCGAGTGGTACTGTACTTTTTACTCATATCTTAACCAATAATTCTAATTAGTTTAATTTTATATATACTTAAATAATTTTGTTATGATTATTTGATATACTTTTATGCATTTGGAANATTGAGATATGTAACCTTACACACTCGACAATGAATGCTTTGATTCTACAATCTACCTGTGACAAAAAATTAAATAAAAATTTATTGACGTAATTATTTGTCCCGAAGCTTTGCCGTCCAAGGAAAATTTTCTGCTGATCCCATGGTATTGTAGACACGTTTCTATTGTACAAATAGAAACGTGTCTCAGAACGTGCAGAGAATTTAAACTCATTTTGACATTGATCGTCAAACGCTTAGATAGCCAGATTTCACTTTAATCACCTTTATTAAACTTTTTTATTTTTGTTCTAAAAATTTTATTTTTTAATTTGCATTTATATTTATTTCCGTTTAATCGTTATCTTTTAATCAATCAGCTATTGTTAATTTTATTCGAATTAAAATCACCTCATTTATTTAAAAATAGTTATTCAAACTCTAAAGGTTGATTCGCATTATGGCGGAAAATGCCGCCTATCATCGTTGACTTGCTCCTATTCGTATTGCACATTGTATAGCTTTAATTAATCTTCATCAGCGTCACTGTAGACAAACAAAGTGTTAGATAGGGTGAAAATTTTATCACGATTTAAATACAGTATTTACTTTTAATATTACNATTTTAATTTTTAAGACATTTTACTGCATTATTCTGTTATATACTATTTCTACTTTTTGTTCTAAAATTACTTCTGTAAAATAATCGAGTGGTACTGTACTTTTTACTCATATCTTAACCAATAATTCTAATTAGTTTAATTTTATATATACTTAAATAATTTTGTTATGATTATTTGATATACTTTTATGCATTTGGAATGTATTTATTTCATAAAGTAACTTATAAATAATTTAAAATTAAATTTACTTATAAATATGCTAATATTAAACAGCATTATTATCTCTATAAAATATAATACATTTAAGATTATATTATTAATTATTCTATTAAACGTTATTAAAAGGAATAAGACGGAACAGAAATTTTCAATAAATCGCATACAAGAATTAAGAGTATAAGCTATAAATAGTATTTAAATTATCTATGTATTATAACATTATAATACATAGATATAATATAACATTATAATATAATACAATTTAAAAAAATGAAAGTATTAATATTAGTAAAATGAATTCTTACCTGAATAGCTCAAAAGAGAGAAATCTTCTAAATAATGATTTTACGGACAACTCTTTATAAAATGAGTTTAAAGAGTTATCATTGGCTTACTTATTTTATATAGTATTGTGATAAAATATTTTTTATAACATCGATAATTTCTTCTAACTGGGTTATGGATCAAGGTCAGCTTTCTTAAAATCAGATGTGAAACATGAATATAGGCGTTCATAATATTAATGTTCTCTTACCATTTAAAAAAATATAAGGACTGTTTTATAAAAACCAACTTCCTTTTATCGTGCGTCATATATGTTAATATTTGTATTATGACCTGCCTCTTCATAATAGTTATGCTATTAAGGCCACCACATGACAATTACCCTTTGTGGGAGGAAGGATTTTCATTGCTATTTGCTAGAAATCATCTTTCTCTTTCTTTCTCTCTTAGCAAATGAGAACTAATTTCGTCGATGATAAAAAGATGAATTTTCTCTGATTCTTAAGATAAAAGAACATTTTAAGGAATTATTAAATAAAGTGGGTCATTATGAAGTCATCGATCGTATAATCTTCAGTTTTAAAATATAATGTATCGCTTATCGTTTATTAGATTCAAGTGCATACATTTAAACTCAACAAACGAATCATTTGTTTATATAACTACCTGTTTAGTATATCATTTTATTTATAATGTTATCAAAAATTTTAGACGTGTTTATTGTAATCTATACCAGTATATTTACATGGATTATTTATATAACCTTATCAGCTTTATTTACATAACTATAGGCATGTGTAAAATTGTGTTTATATGGAACTGTGTGCTTTAAAATATAGGTAAATATGAAATGCTGTATAAAATATATAAGCCGAAGAAAACTTTTAATTCGTCAATGTATATAATACATAGTAAATTATTTGTAATGTTTATTTAGATGCTTTTTTATTACACTATCAGACTCAAAGATTAGAATCTTTGAATCTCATAGTGTAACAAAATTTTCAAATCTAAATAAAATTCAAACAAGAAATTGCAAATAAGAAGAATAATTTCAAAGTGGATTAAATGATTCAAAGAGGAATTCAAACAGAAATTTTGGAAATAAAAAGAACCACTTCTAAATTGAAAAAGTAGTAGAACAACATTTACTTTGCTTTCATTGAAAAATTTTAAAGCTGCTCTATTAAAACTCTTTCATTTTTTTCATGGTGATAATGATCTTCTAACACTAAAGATATAAAACATTTAGCATCTTCTTTTAGCCATGAAATGATCTCAAATGACTCTGTTCTTTGAAAAGCAGAGTCATTTGAGATCATCTCATGGCTACAAGTTCTTAAATTACTCAATGACTGCTTATTTTGGCATTAATTTTCCGAATTTTTATAATCGAGAAGAAGCTAAATCAACTTTCTTCGTTTTTATTTATGTAATTAATAATTTAAATTAAATCATAAATCAAGTAAATCTGGAAAATAAACATTTACAAATTTAAAAACTTTCTTTAAAAATGTCGACCATGAACTCAGTGTAATCGTACAAACATCATCGGATTAATAATTATAAATATAAAGGCAAATTAGATTATAATTAAAAATATAAGTTTTTAAGTTGGGATTTATATATCGATAGGTGTTTTTAAAGTGTTTACAATGAAATGAAATAGAGTAAGCAGAATTTATGATTAAAAAATGCTAACACGATGACCAGCTATGATTGTAATCCGCTCTTGTCCTTGTTATAATCTTTAAAAATTCCAATTTTCTCGATTTAGTAGATAACATCACACCTATTATCGCGATTCAATCAAGAGGAAAACTGAAACTATTACTTGATTTTCTCATAATTTGAAATTTCCAAATTAAATTATCAAAAATAAAACGTGTCACAATTTCCACCAAAATATTCGCTTTCTAGAGAAAAATGAGTGACTTTTAAATAAAATTTTTCTTATAAAAATGGAAAATAATATATATTATTATATTAAAATAAAATATTTAGCTGTATTATAAGAAATACATTAAATTAAAGGAGTTTTTAAAGTAAAATTATAAAGTCTACTTAACTTCCTTAAAATAAAACTTTGGATTTAATATCATTTAAGTTTTATATCGTATTCACGGATATTTTTAATATCTTTAAAATTTATTGAACTTGTAAATAATAAAAAATAAATATTTATAATTTAAAAAGGTTTTTTTTTGTCAATTTTATAAATTAAAATCCATAACGAATGAATTAAATGTTTTCAAGAACATTAAATTATATTTTCTTTCTTCAAATTACCTTTTGATATATGCATAAGCATATCTCTTAACTATAAAGAAAATTACATCTTACTTGTATATAATAAATAGTCGTAAGGTTGAATAAATTATAGGGTAAGATTCATGCATAAACAATATATTGAGGTTATAAATAAAGAATACTTGTTGTATAAATTATAGCTTTTTAATGGGTGTTTGTAAGGTGGTCAGTGTTCTTAAATACTTCATAATTGTGACGCGTAATGGGTTAAAAATTGTTCTATAATAGAGAGCAATTTTTAACCCACTATGAACAATATTGTGATTGAAAATCGTTCAAATATTAAAAGTTCTTCTTAATTTATTTATTAATAATTGTTTTTAAACGTTAAATAACTTTTAAAACGTTATATACAGTAGTTTTATGTCTTTGTAAGTGATTAACTTAAATGATACTTTAAACATTAAAGAAATTTTAACTTTAACTTTAAACATTAAAGAAATTTTATGGATTTTAGAAGGAAGTTATTATTTTCTTATATATTTGTAATTTTTGAAGTATCATTACCACTAGCAACAAAATTTTTTGATTTGTACTGTACAGAGATAACTAAATAATCATTTTCTTAAAAAATTAATGGGAGTAGCTATACTATTGTTATCATTAAAAAATACATTATTCAATCTTTATTATTATTATTTTTTTCTTTTTTATGCTCTTAACCTGTAAATATGCGGAAATAAATCTCGTGTATAAATATATAAAATTTGTAAAATTTATTTTTTTTCTAGTTAAGAAGAAAATTAAATATAAATATAATGTGTAAATATTTAGAAATATTTAATTTATGCAATTTATATCTTTATGGGGCTCAGGCGAATTTGAATTAGGATGCCCTGTACTGTACAATGTTGACTTAGACTTTTTCTTCAGGGAATTTTTTGGGGAAATATTTTCTTATAAACGATTGATTTGTGGCCCCTTATTGGTGGGGGGCCCAGGCAATTGGTTTTTTTTTGTCCATAGGATAACGTGCTACTGAATTTATGTTGTTATATTTCTATTTTTTATTTTATAATTATCACTTAGATAGGAAAGACTACTTATATATCTTTGAATAACTAAAAAACTTAAAAAACTTTATGGTTTAAAATTGTAAGATTAAAAATGAAGATATTTTTTACTTTTAAGTTTAAAAAATCTAAATATATTTAGAATTTTCGTAATAAAGTGGTAGTTTAATTAAATTATAAGTTAAAATAAAATGTTAGTAAATTTCTATTACCAAGATAAAATTTCAATAAGTTAAAATTAAAATTTTATTAAGTTCTTTTTTATAATTTTATAAAATAATAATTAATATTAGTATTCTTAAATAGCTCTTAATATTTTATATATGTTATTATTAGACCTGTGATTGGAGATGATACGGAGAAAAAGAATAAAATAGTTACATAGAACAAGTTCAAGAATAAATTTCAAGAATAAAATCGTCGTATAAAATTCAAACTAGTTTTTCCAGGTAGATAGTGCCTTTGATTATTAATAGTTAAAAATGTAAAATGTATTTAAGTTCAGTAGAATTATAAACTTTTTTTATAACATATAAAATCTTCTTATAATGCAACAGATATAATTTGAATATACAAATCTGACTCAGATTTAATTTTAATACTATAGAATTAAACATATGAGGCTAAAATTATTTTGCATACGAGAGCATCCTATTCATAGTTAAATGAACATTTTATCTAAAATATTTTATTAATTGAAAATCCTTTAAAAAGTAGAATATATTCTGTTCTCTTTTAGACTTAATCCTGAGACATAATTAAAATTAGAATCTTAATTATGTCTCAACAGTAAGAAGAATGTTTATTTTAATTAAGTAATAATGATTTAACAGCTGGAAAATAATTGAATATCGAGAACGAAAATAATATAATGCAATATTATAATAACATTTTATTTTGACTTCTATATTTAATTTATTACCCTGTAAACCAATTTGTTTAAATCAAAATTTTGTTAGATTTTAAACATTACAATTAGTCAGTAATCAATAAGAAATCGCAACTAATGAATTTATAAATTAAAATCCATAACGAATGAATTAAATGTTTTCAAGAACATTAAATTATATTTTCTTTCTTCAAATTACCTTTTGATATATGCATAAGCATATCTCTTAACTATAAAGAAAATTACATCTTACTTGTATATAATAAATAGTCGTAAGGTTGAATAAATTATAGGGTAAGATTCATGCATAAACAATATATTGAGGTTATAAATAAAGAATACTTGTTGTATAAATTATAGCTTTTTAATGGGTGTTTGTAAGGTGGTCAGTGTTCTTAAATACTTCATAATTGTGACGCGTAATGGGTTAAAAATTGTTCTATAATAGAGAGCAATTTTTAACCCACTATGAACAATATTGTGATTGAAAATCGTTCAAATATTAAAAGTTCTTCTTAATTTATTTATTAATAATTGTTTTTAAACGTTAAATAACTTTTAAAACGTTATATACAGTAGTTTTATGTCTTTGTAAGTGATTAACTTAAATGATACTTTAAACATTAAAGAAATTTTAACTTTAACTTTAAACATTAAAGAAATTTTATGGATTTTAGAAGGAAGTTATTATTTTCTTATATATTTGTAATTTTTGAAGTATCATTACCACTAGCAACAAAATTTTTTGATTTGTACTGTACAGAGATAACTAAATAATCATTTTCTTAAAAAATTAATGGGAGTAGCTATACTATTGTTATCATTAAAAAATACATTATTCAATCTTTATTATTATTATTTTTTTCTTTTTTATGCTCTTAACCTGTAAATATGCGGAAATAAATCTCGTGTATAAATATATAAAATTTGTAAAATTTATTTTTTTTCTAGTTAAGAAAAAAATTAAATATAAATATAATGTGTAAATATTTAGAAATATTTAATTTATGCAATTTATATCTTTATGGGGCTCAGGCGAATTTGAATTAGGATGCCCTGTACTGTACAATGTTGACTTAGACNTAATGTTCCTTCTATATTTATGAATTAGTTTTATCGATAAATATAGAATTAAAACATAAGTGTTTATAATTAAAGAAAAAATAATAATTAAATCTTTAATTATCGAAAATTATAATATATTATTATGCAGATATCATATAGAGATTGTGCGTGAAACAGGTCTTGGTTACGAATAGTTTTTCAGACAGCAGTTTAAGAACTTTTTTTAAAAGTAGAGTTTGAGATAAAATCATAAATTGCCTATTAGCTTTATAAGAATATAGATCATTATTAAAGTAAAGGAGGTTAGTCGAAAAGTATATTAGAAAAACAACGATGTGTGTTAATCTTATATTTTGCATGTAAAAATGACCTTGAATAATTGATAAACGTTAAATTAATCTTCTGTAAGAATATTTAGGACTAAATGGTTTTTATAAATAATTTTAAATGTTAAAAGTATTTTTTACTGAAAAATAATTTAAAAATTTAAGACTTTAAGAGTAAAACTAAGCCATACTTTTTAAAAATTAAATATATACATGTTTAAGTATAATTGTATACTGTATATAGTTTTTAAACATTAACTCCGCTATGATAGTCTATATTCTTAGTTGTTTACCTTCGAGTTTAAAAAATTTTCTTCGTTTAATATTTGAATTTTAATTAAGTCAGGTTTGATTAGCTTTTATTTATTAATATTATAATAATAACGATAGTACTCTAGATAATATAGAAACTAAGATTGCTATTTTTCCATATCAAGTTAATAAAGGCAATAAAACAGGACTGAAATGGTCAATAAAAATTTCACGTTTGATTCTTAAGACACGTTTATGAATCCTAAATTCGTGACAAGATAAATATAGACAGGTCTGTATATACTTAACGTATTATGTACAGTACTATAAATTATAATTATTTCCATTGTCATAGACATAATTATATAAATCATTGTCATTTTTATTCTGATTTGTTTCCAGGTGGTATTAAATAAAATTTAAATAACAACAGGACGATTTCTGTATTCGTTCTTTTAAATGAACAATAATTATGATAAAACATAGGCTAACATTTTAATTTTTAAGACATTTTACTGCATTATTCTGTTATATACTATTTCTACTTTTTGTTCTAAAATTACTTCTGTAAAATAATCGAGTGGTACTGTACTTTTTACTCATATCTTAACCAATAATTCTAATTAGTTTAATTTTATATATACTTAAATAATTTTGTTATGATTATTTGATATACTTTTATGCATTTGGAATGTATTTATTTCATAAAGTAACTTATAAATAATTTAAAATTAAATTTACTTATAAATATGCTAATATTAAACAGCATTATTATCTCTATAAAATATAATACATTTAAGATTATATTATTAATTATTCTATTAAACGTTATTAAAAGGAATAAGACGGAACAGAAATTTTCAATAAATCGCATACAAGAATTAAGAGTATAAGCTATAAATAGTATTTAAATTATCTATGTATTATAACATTATAATACATAGATATAATATAACATTATAATATAATACAATTTAAAAAAATGAAAGTATTAATATTAGTAAAATGAATTCTTACCTGAATAGCTCAAAAGAGAGAAATCTTCTAAATAATGATTTTACGGACAACTCTTTATAAAATGAGTTTAAAGAGTTATCATTGGCTTACTTATTTTATATAGTATTGTGATAAAATATTTTTTATAACATCGATAATTTCTTCTAACTGGGTTATGGATCAAGGTCAGCTTTCTTAAAATCAGATGTGAAACATGAATATAGGCGTTCATAATATTAATGTTCTCTTACCATTTAAAAAAATATAAGGACTGTTTTATAAAAACCAACTTCCTTTTATCGTGCGTCATATATGTTAATATTTGTATTATGACCTGCCTCTTCATAATAGTTATGCTATTAAGGCCACCACATGACAATTACCCTTTGTGGGAGGAAGGATTTTCATTGCTATTTGCTAGAAATCATCTTTCTCTTTCTTTCTCTCTTAGCAAATGAGAACTAATTTCGTCGATGATAAAAAGATGAATTTTCTCTGATTCTTAAGATAAAAGAACATTTTAAGGAATTATTAAATAAAGTGGGTCATTATGAAGTCATCGATCGTATAATCTTCAGTTTTAAAATATAATGTATCGCTTATCGTTTATTAGATTCAAGTGCATACATTTAAACTCAACAAACGAATCATTTGTTTATATAACTACCTGTTTAGTATATCATTTTATTTATAATGTTATCAAAAATTTTAGACGTGTTTATTGTAATCTATACCAGTATATTTACATGGATTATTTATATAACCTTATCAGCTTTATTTACATAACTATAGGCATGTGTAAAATTGTGTTTATATGGAACTGTGTGCTTTAAAATATAGGTAAATATGAAATGCTGTATAAAATATATAAGCCGAAGAAAACTTTTAATTCGTCAATGTATATAATACATAGTAAATTATTTGTAATGTTTATTTAGATGCTTTTTTATTACACTATCAGACTCAAAGATTAGAATCTTTGAATCTCATAGTGTAACAAAATTTTCAAATCTAAATAAAATTCAAACAAGAAATTGCAAATAAGAAGAATAATTTCAAAGTGGATTAAATGATTCAAAGAGGAATTCAAACAGAAATTTTGGAAATAAAAAGAACCACTTCTAAATTGAAAAAGTAGTAGAACAACATTTACTTTGCTTTCATTGAAAAATTTTAAAGCTGCTCTATTAAAACTCTTTCATTTTTTTCATGGTGATAATGATCTTCTAACACTAAAGATATAAAACATTTAGCATCTTCTTTTAGCCATGAAATGATCTCAAATGACTCTGTTCTTTGAAAAGCAGAGTCATTTGAGATCATCTCATGGCTACAAGTTCTTAAATTACTCAATGACTGCTTATTTTGGCATTAATTTTCCGAATTTTTATAATCGAGAAGAAGCTAAATCAACTTTCTTCGTTTTTATTTATGTAATTAATAATTTAAATTAAATCATAAATCAAGTAAATCTGGAAAATAAACATTTACAAATTTAAAAACTTTCTTTAAAAATGTCGACCATGAACTCAGTGTAATCGTACAAACATCATCGGATTAATAATTATAAATATAAAGGCAAATTAGATTATAATTAAAAATATAAGTTTTTAAGTTGGGATTTATATATCGATAGGTGTTTTTAAAGTGTTTACAATGAAATGAAATAGAGTAAGCAGAATTTATGATTAAAAAATGCTAACACGATGACCAGCTATGATTGTAATCCGCTCTTGTCCTTGTTATAATCTTTAAAAATTCCAATTTTCTCGATTTAGTAGATAACATCACACCTATTATCGCGATTCAATCAAGAGGAAAACTGAAACTATTACTTGATTTTCTCATAATTTGAAATTTCCAAATTAAATTATCAAAAATAAAACGTGTCACAATTTCCACCAAAATATTCGCTTTCTAGAGAAAAATGAGTGACTTTTAAATAAAATTTTTCTTATAAAAATGGAAAATAATATATATTATTATATTAAAATAAAATATTTAGCTGTATTATAAGAAATACATTAAATTAAAGGAGTTTTTAAAGTAAAATTATAAAGTCTACTTAACTTCCTTAAAATAAAACTTTGGATTTAATATCATTTAAGTTTTATATCGTATTCACGGATATTTTTAATATCTTTAAAATTTATTGAACTTGTAAATAATAAAAAATAAATATTTATAATTTAAAAAGGTTTTTTTTTGTCAATTTTATAAATTAAAATCCATAACGAATGAATTAAATGTTTTCAAGAACATTAAATTATATTTTCTTTCTTCAAATTACCTTTTGATATATGCATAAGCATATCTCTTAACTATAAAGAAAATTACATCTTACTTGTATATAATAAATAGTCGTAAGGTTGAATAAATTATAGGGTAAGATTCATGCATAAACAATATATTGAGGTTATAAATAAAGAATACTTGTTGTATAAATTATAGCTTTTTAATGGGTGTTTGTAAGGTGGTCAGTGTTCTTAAATACTTCATAATTGTGACGCGTAATGGGTTAAAAATTGTTCTATAATAGAGAGCAATTTTTAACCCACTATGAACAATATTGTGATTGAAAATCGTTCAAATATTAAAAGTTCTTCTTAATTTATTTATTAATAATTGTTTTTAAACGTTAAATAACTTTTAAAACGTTATATACAGTAGTTTTATGTCTTTGTAAGTGATTAACTTAAATGATACTTTAAACATTAAAGAAATTTTAACTTTAACTTTAAACATTAAAGAAATTTTATGGATTTTAGAAGGAAGTTATTATTTTCTTATATATTTGTAATTTTTGAAGTATCATTACCACTAGCAACAAAATTTTTTGATTTGTACTGTACAGAGATAACTAAATAATCATTTTCTTAAAAAATTAATGGGAGTAGCTATACTATTGTTATCATTAAAAAATACATTATTCAATCTTTATTATTATTATTTTTTTCTTTTTTATGCTCTTAACCTGTAAATATGCGGAAATAAATCTCGTGTATAAATATATAAAATTTGTAAAATTTATTTTTTTTCTAGTTAAGAAAAAAATTAAATATAAATATAATGTGTAAATATTTAGAAATATTTAATTTATGCAATTTATATCTTTATGGGGCTCAGGCGAATTTGAATTAGGATGCCCTGTACTGTACAATGTTGACTTTTTCTTCAGGGAATTTTTTGGGGAAATATTTTCTTATAAACGATTGATTTGTGGCCCCTTATTGGTGGGGGGTCCAGGCAATTGGTTTTTTTTTTGTCCATAGGATAACGTGCTACTGAATTTATGTTGTTATATTTCTATTTTTTATTTTATAATTATCACTTAGATAGGAAAGACTACTTATATATCTTTGAATAACTAAAAAACTTAAAAAACTTTATGGTTTAAAATTGTAAGATTAAAAATGAAGATATTTTTTACTTTTAAGTTTAAAAAATCTAAATATATTTAGAATTTTCGTAATAAAGTGGTAGTTTAATTAAATTATAAGTTAAAATAAAATGTTAGTAAATTTCTATTACCAAGATAAAATTTCAATAAGTTAAAATTAAAATTTTATTAAGTTCTTTTTTATAATTTTATAAAATAATAATTAATATTAGTATTCTTAAATAGCTCTTAATATTTTATATATGTTATTATTAGACCTGTGATTGGAGATGATACGGAGAAAAAGAATAAAATAGTTACATAGAACAAGTTCAAGAATAAATTTCAAGAATAAAATCGTCGTATAAAATTCAAACTAGTTTTTCCAGGTAGATAGTGCCTTTGATTATTAATAGTTAAAAATGTAAAATGTATTTAAGTTCAGTAGAATTATAAACTTTTTTTATAACATATAAAATCTTCTTATAATGCAACAGATATAATTTGAATATACAAATCTGACTCAGATTTAATTTTAATACTATAGAATTAAACATATGAGGCTAAAATTATTTTGCATACGAGAGCATCCTATTCATAGTTAAATGAACATTTTATCTAAAATATTTTATTAATTGAAAATCCTTTAAAAAGTAGAATATATTCTGTTCTCTTTTAGACTTAATCCTGAGACATAATTAAAATTAGAATCTTAATTATGTCTCAACAGTAAGAAGAATGTTTATTTTAATTAAGTAATAATGATTTAACAGCTGGAAAATAATTGAATATCGAGAACGAAAATAATATAATGCAATATTATAATAACATTTTATTTTGACTTCTATATTTAATTTATTACCCTGTAAACCAATTTGTTTAAATCAAAATTTTGTTAGATTTTAAACATTACAATTAGTCAGTAATCAATAAGAAATCGCAACTAATGAATTTATAAATTACACTTTAATACTGACTATACTAAACTTCATTATAGTTATTACTATAACATAAATATTAAGTGTAATTAATTTTAATAAAATATTCTTTTATCCAATAAATTCTTCAATTGTTATCATCCATCTTGACCTACAAATATCTAGACTTAGTTTTTGTGCACTTCCATATCCACATAAGTTATAACGAGGAAAATAAAATATTCTTTTCGGATTTAAGTATTTTGTTTTTCATTATTCTTTATTAGTTTATTAGGAAACTTAAAAAAATATATTTTTGGTTACCATATTAATAAACTATTTATTAATTTAAATAATAAAAAGCGAATATTTTAAAACATAAGAAGTGTTTCTACAGAAGAGTAAGTAAAATGATTTTTAATTCAAGTTAGTTTGTAGTAAATAAAAAATTAATAATTCTTACTGAGTTGGCTTTCCTATAAAGTTCATGTAATATTATAAGATTTAAAGCGGAATATTTAATACTTTAAAGTAGGTCCTAGGATAGTGTAGACTTAGTAGGTTGAATTCCGAGCCTCATGATACTTAATATTATTATATCATAGGTAATTATATATTATAATATATCCCTCATATATTATAAGATTCGGTTCTAGCTAGTGTCGGTTTCCGAGACAGATTATCGATAAGTATGTAGAGTATTAGTGTTTTTCAGATATCTAAAAGTGCTGGATACAGGTAAAAGCCTGATGCTTACATTTAAAAGTGAGTTATTAATACTTAGAAATTAATTTTGAAAAAGTTTAATTTTTTAAAACTTAATTTACCTATAGTTATTGAATATATAGGAGGACACAAGAACATTCAAATGCCTTTGTGTCGGTATTTGAATGTTCTTGTGACCTCCTGTATATTCAATAACTATAGTTAAATCAAGTTTTAAAAAATTAAACTTTTCCAAAACTAATAGCGTTACTTAGGTTATAATTTGATAGAATTAGATACAAAATACTAATTTACTAAAACAGTTTTTATAAAATGATACATTTAATTAATTAATTATAAGTTATGCCACAATTAATTTAATATAAGTTATGATTTAAAGTAATACATATAATAATTTTAGGAAAATATTTAATTTATTCATTTTAGTTACTGTGATGCGAGCGTACTTTTATAACAAATTTTGATTTGCTTTTTTTATCATTGCTTTTATATTGGAATGTATAAAAATTCACACTAATTAATTAGCATAAAGTTTTTTTATTGTTAATAAATCAAATTATATACGATAGGAAATCTCTATATGTTCGTTGAAAAACTTTTAATAAATTTAGCGATATTAGTGCTTTAGCCTAGTCGTAAATATTAATGAACGGAAGAATTAATATGTTAAAAATTTTATTTCTTAATTGCCTGGAGTAAATTATAATTGTAAATTTTACAAAACAAGTCTATATGAGTTTATACAAAAACTTAACATGGAAAGGGGAGTAAGAATAAAAAAAATCTACAACTTGATGAAAAATAAACATCAATCATTCGTTCATTTATCAAGCACTGGGTGATATCAACCAATTAATGGACTTAACATGAAAAAAAGTTGAATTTCCCTACTTTAAATCTATAATATGCGGTTAATAATTGTTAACATATTATACAGTGGATCTTGGAAGTTAATTTAATGTAGACATCAGTTATTCACGAAAATTGATGCTTACATTCTGGATTTAAATATGCTAAAATAAAGTGATACGTAAAGCTATATAGGAAATTTCAGTGTAATCAAGTACAGAGTTTAATATTCAGTAAGTATTTATATTAGCTTATATGGCATAATTAAAATAGATTTTTCATATATTTATATAAGCAAAACCATTTATTTTGTTTAAAAATTATTTAGTTTTTAAATTAGCTAAGTATTATACGTATTACTCTGGTCTATAGATTTTAATTGTAAACAGCTTATGACAGTTCTAAATCGGGGGTCACCAATCTCTTTCTGGGAAGGGACATGTGGGCTGTAAACATGTTTGGGGATCAGGTATGAAAGATACAGTCAAATATTAAAATTAAGATTTTTTATTTCAAATAATAATGGGCATAAATCAATATGAAAATTGCAACTGGCGAAAGAATGTCTCGAAAATTGGGAATGAATTTTTGTGGCACCCAATTTTAAAATTTCCCTTTGACATTTGATATTTTGGTTATATATACGAGTATATTTCATTTTCGAAAAGGTTTCTTCACAAAAGCACAGCACTTAGCAGCAGAAATAGAAAATATCCCCGTGCAATCTTCGAAATATTCTCTTCTGTCAAACATTTGTAATAAACTAACAAATTTCCTCTTTAAATAAGCTTTTATAAAAATCATTTGCTGCAAGGTCCATTAATTCTAGTTGATTTCTCAAAAGTTTATATTGCTTCAAAAGTTTATATAGTTCAAATGTTGAAGATAAAATGTTAGTGAAAACAAAATATGCGGGTCCGTAGGTGAAAGACACTTGTCCTAAATTACTATATTATTTTATCTATTCCTGGAGATTAAGAATACGAATCATAACCAGCGTTACAAGAGCCGATCATTTAATTTGCGTAATCACTTTCACGTTTTTTAGCGCACCATTTCTGGGAAAATGTGTCGTTCTTTCCTCTTCCAAGTCATATGACCAACCTCAATAAGTGCTGATCGTTTAATTAGATTTTGTTCGTATTAATAATAGAATCGTCATTGACATTTGCGTTCCTCGAGACAAATATACGCATTAATATACAGTACTCTGTGCTTCGAAAAAGTTTAATAAGGAAGTATAAACTGGGATTCTCAGAATAAACTTAGAAGAAAACTTAGCTATGCTATTAGAGAAAAACGTTTAGAATGTGAAGTGGTTTCTCTATCAATACAACGTTAAACCACACATTTCCAAGTGCAGTTTTTAATCATTACAGTTAGAGCTGAGGTCTTGCCACATCTCCAATATCCGAATCGGTTCTACGTTTCTGTGATTTATTTCTTTTCGTGAATTTCTCGACGTTTCAATGTGTCCTAAGTCCAAAAATTTAAAAATCTTGGGACCATTATTTTGATCGATCGCCATACTTTCTTTCTGTTACATATAAAAGCCGGAAAAGTACAAATGATACTAGTAAATACTGTTGAATTTAATTATTAATATTACGCTGTTGCTGATACGGTACAGTAAACTTTCAATTTTATATGAGCACGCACCTTATTCAATTCTTTCTTATTGAGAGAAATAGTAACGTGTTTCGTAATGTGAATATTTTTACTGTTTTCTTAATAATGGAGTAGAAACTCTGTTATTACTTTGCATCAACTCTTCAATTTAGAAAATACATGCAAACGAAAAAAAATATTTATAAGAAACGCTCTGAGCATGTTAATTGTGATATATTATCACGTCACTTACCGTAACGTGATAGTATCTCACCATTAACACACGAAATTGCAACATTAAAATGTTATTTCTATTTTTTAT
This sequence comes from Centruroides sculpturatus, assembly GCF_000671375.1. NCBI lineage: Eukaryota > Metazoa > Arthropoda > Arachnida > Scorpiones > Buthidae > Centruroides > Centruroides sculpturatus. Next base: position 219,327 of record NW_019384677.1, read on the forward strand.
CAATTTTTTTGGGTCTTATTGTTATATACTTTACAGTACAGTATAGTACAGTACCTATAAAAAATATACATAAGGAACAATAGAATTTTCTGTAATTTTAGTTTTCATAATTTAATGATCTGCGACATCTCCGATTTTTAAATTAATAACAGTGATATGGTTACAAAACAAAATAAATTTGTATAATAATGAGATCCATCATTGTATAAGTGTAATTAGACAATTGCCATTACATATATTACTTTCCAGGCTGTTATATATAACAAAGGGGGAAATATGGCAATCGATGAACAAAATGATCACTAAGAATTTTTTATTATTATTTTTGGGTCGAGAAATAAAAAATTTGGTGAATTTTTCTACAACTGTGGATCTTAATGTGAGTTGAGGGCACGATTTTATTCACCCAATTTAAAGTTTAATAACTCCTGTGCCTTTTGTCAAAAATATCTGAGATATTTCAGGAAGATCTGTGTATTAGGGGAAAATGTTTCTAGAAATTTTCAGGAAAATCGGACCATTGGTTCGGGAAATATAGCTCCACCCATTTAATATCTCCCGAACCAATCTGAAGACTTAAAGGAAATGTAGCAAAGTGAAAACAAATAAAGAAAGTCCGTCAACAACGTAGCCAGCTTTTTAATAAGTAATTAAATCTTTTTAAGAATTAAATTTGAATTAAATGTCTATTTTCGACCTATTCCAATATTAACTCGTTAATAATATTACAATTTTTATTCTTAATGTTCCAGATTATTTAAAATGTCTTAGAAGAAAGTATTTATTGCTTAAAAGACATTCGTAAGTTACAATTGGGATGTGTCGCGTGTAGTTGATGTCTAAATTAATTTATCTAGCATTAACAATGTGCAATTATGTAGCCAAAAAACTCCACTTCCTTTCTGAAAAGTAGGAATTTCACATCTGTTCTGAATTCGTTGCAGTTTATGAATTGTCTTTTCAATTCTATTGTCTCCATATTAATATGTATAGACACGTTGAGGTAAACAGTTTTAAATTGTATCAATTATGTTGCAAATTTATATTTATAGTAGTTTTATTAAACATTTAAAAAAAAATATTTAATGTAAACTTTAATATTAAAATGAAGTTAATATAGTACTTTTTAAAAGAAAATGTTTTAAAAAGTAAAAAGTAATAATTATTAACAGTTTTAATCTTCTGCTCCTAACACAATGAAGTGCTATAAATTAAGACACTTGGCGGGTTTTTTCATCTTTATTTAATTGATACGTGTGAAAAAATTACACGTTTCGGGCTCTTAAGCCCCTCTTCAGCCAACTAAAACATAAAAAAGGGGTACAACACGTACATATAAAAAATACACAAGTTTTGTAGAAATTTTTAAAAATAATCGTGATTTAAACATACCTATGCATACAAGTTTTATAAATTGAAGTGACAGCTTACTTTCGATATTTTTTCAGTGACATCAGCTTATTCTCAATATTTTTTAAACCAACTAAAATATTACGACAGTAATATTATATTTGTATATATATGTCGTATACGAGAGTATACGACATATATATACAAAAATATACACAAGTTTTATAAAATTTATAAAATTATCTTGATTTAAAGCATACCTTGAGTACGACCGTTGTTAAAGTTGTATACAATTGATTATACTTTCCACTTATAAACCAGTTTTGTAAAATCCTTGATTTAAAACATACTTTGGACTCAACAATTATCAAAATGGTATACAATTGATTATGCTTTCCCACTCATAAATTAGTTTTAGTCCACTCATAAATCAGGTTTTAATCTTATATTTGAAGAAAACTTCTAAAAGTATTTTTAGAAGTTTTCTTCAAATACGGATTCCAAATTTTATTTTTTATTTGAGAATTTTCATTGCTTGTAATATAAATAATCAATTTTTTTACTTTCCCGGCTCTATTATATATAACAGAGTGAAAGTATGGCAATCGGTCAAAAAATAACTAACCAAGATTTTTACATTTTTGGACTTAGGACATGTTGAAACTCAGAGAAATGCAAACAAAATTGTAGTAATACCTGCATCTATGGATGTGTGTTTGGGGCACGATTTTGTTCACGCCATTTAAAGATTAATAACTTGTGCTTTTTTATCGAAAATTTCTGAAATTAGGGAGGTTTCAGCATTAGAGGGATTGATGCTGTTAAATTTTGATGTTGAAAGGTCGACGGGGTGGGCGATAAAGGGGGACTGTGTGTCATATCTCCAGTAGGATCGGACTTAATAACGATTTTACTCGTTATTAGCATTTACAATTATTTTTTTTATAAAACCTGCCTATAGCCTCAAAATTAAGCTTTTTGCCATTTTATAATAATTAAAAATATTAAAATGTTTTTAAATAAAATATCATAACAAATGACGCCACACGTAGTTTTAAATGTTGCCGGGAAAGTTAAGCAACTCGTTACCGGATATTTTACAAATTTTTGTTTTCTTAATGCAAAAATCAATAGTACTTTTACAAAACTGATCGTGGCAAATAATATCTGATGATTACATATATTTTTACATTATTAAATAGCATTTTTAAATGAATAATTTTAGTTCTAATTAACCACATTAATTTCTTTATTTTCAAGTACACGATATTTTTCATTTTTGGTATTCTAAATTTTGTATATATCTATTATCCTGGTTGTATTTTCTAGACTTATTATCACTGGCATTCTAAATCTAAAGTTCTATTATTCTTTAATTAGAGAATAAATCTGTAGTTCTCTGTATAACTTGTTACTGATAAGAACACCTTCTCTTATTTTTCTTTCGGTGTCCTCATTTGTTATAAATTTCTTTCGCCTTCTTAATCATTAAATGAGACATAATTTGATGAAAAAGTTTATAAATAAATATAAATTGTAGTATAACCACATTTAATTACGATAAGTTATAAGGAACCTTCATAAAAAAAAACTTTTATTGTAAGCAGGATAAAATTCGGGACATTTGGGGTAATAACATTTGATGTTCGAGTTATTTAGGATAATTAAGATTCTATGTGATAATGGTGTATTTAACCTTCGACGATAATAAAATTTCATCTATTGGACTGCATCGAGGAAATAGTTGAAAATTTATAATTATCTCGTTATGAAATTTGTGATAAAACACTCATATAATAGATAAAATTATTCAAAAGGTAGAAAATATAAATAATAATTATTGTAGTATCACGCTATTGAATCTGTTATTATTCTTGTTCTACTTGTTTGGAGTTTCTCTAATTGTTGGTATCACGTTATGACTTTAAGATGGTATCCAAAGGAAGTAATGGAATAAAAGTATAAGGTTATCTTTGAATATTGATAAGCTATATCGTTTTTAAAATATCAATATTTGTTTGTTTATTTATCAAAGTTAAATATCGATAGTTTAAACATGTTAAAAATTTCATATTCATATTTTGATTTTTATTTATATAATATTTCTCTAATATTAATTTACAGGTTTTTAAAATTTAAATATTCTTTTAGTGTCAACAGAGCCGTGTTTAAGCACAGTGTGCTCGAGGGGCCTCAATAAAGTTAAATTTTTCAAAAAATGAAAACGTGAAGGTACTTAGAGCCCGGTTAGAAGAAGAAATCGAATTTTCTTACTTAATTTATTTTAGATTGAAAAAATATTAAACCGTGCCATTATGAGTAAACAAACTTGGAGGCGGGTCACGTCAAATATTTTCTTTTGTCTTATTGTGTCAGGTTCCTATATTTCTGTTACAACCAATGACAAAATTATACTGTTATTATCTCTAATTTAAAAAATTAAAGAATAAAATAATATAATTTTGTTCTTTATCGTGTAGGGTGTTATAAAAGCACCAAACGCACTGACTTTTGTGATGACTCACCGAAGTCGTAGGACTGTTCATTACTGTATTACCCTCACTGGCTGTTGCCACACAAGCTTTAGTATTGTTCTTCAGATTTCGCTGAATCACAACGTTAGCGTTTAGACTATTGATAAAAACAATAATTTTTTTTCGTGATTATATTTATAGATGCAAGTTTTTTATACTTCGTTATCTCGAAGTTAAGCTCTTGCGATGTCCAGTCGTGAGTTTTTAAAATATAAAATTATAAAGTTTGTTTTTTAGTTAAAAATACTTGTGGAATGGATATTTTCATAAAGAACTGTAAGATTTCTTAATATCTGTGTAATAGAAATTAAATGATATATAAACTTGTGGTTTTCTGTTTTTGTTTCATCTTACGGCCATTTAATATTTGTTAAACGGGTTTAATATAACTTCGATGAATTTAGGAGTAAGTAGTACGTAAATATGTAATAGAAAAAATAAAATTACCAATAAAATAAGAATAATTTCAGTATATAAATTTAAATTAATTTGGTACAAAAATATTAAACATTTTTATTATACATTAATATTTAAAAAATAAACAGTTCATTGTCGTGTAATATATCCTCGCTGATCCGAAAACTTAATCAGAATTCTCATTATTGAATACAAATCACGAATTTTCAGTTCAAGATCTAAGAATCAAGTTCAAATTGAAATATTTGGAACTCATTTTGAGCGTTATAATAAAATAAGTCCCAATTATTTTGAACCTCAGGCATTTAGAACTAAAAAAACTAAACACTATTGTCTTATATTCTGATATCGGAAGAATGATTATATTTAAAAAGAAATTGTATATATATTACATTAAAAAGTTTGCTTTTTTCTTCTTAATGCATATTGTAAGTGATGAAATGAACTAATTTTGAAGGAATTAAATACATATTAAAATTTGTTTTAAATAATTTAAATTTACGTAAATATTTAAGAAAAAATTAAACATGGCATCATGTATTTCTTAAATTAATCAAATTAATTTATTTCTTTATCATCTTAATGATCAAAACATTCATCTTGTAGGAGATAGCTTTAACAACATAACATTATTTCATTTGGCAAATATCCGGAAAGGAACTTGAAAAACCCTGAAATTATACAATGTTGATAACATGTCAAACAAATATCTTTTTTTTTTATTATGTTTATTACAGTGAAAAAATTGTGAGTCTCTTTACACTCTTATTAACCTATTTAATAATTATTAATAAATCACATCACGTAAAAATATAGATGGGAGTAATTACCTCCTAGTTACGTGAGGCCTCTAGCTAAGGTGTCAAGAATCTTTTTTCTTTATCTTTTAAACAAATTCCTTTACCATTCTCTATCTCTGAAATGGATGAATAGAATTAACAATATAAAATGATCGCCTTATACATATATACATATATATAATATTATTAATTTCAAAAAACATATGTTAAAAATTCGTTGAGATTTTTGTTTTACAGAAAAAAACTATAGCTAAATTTTTAAAATATAAAGAAAGGTAGTTAATATTTGAAAAATAAATTTAAGTTTATAGCCAACTGTATTCAAATTATCACAAAAATATACTCTGTAATTTGAATTTTTTTCTAATTAATTTTAGCCTTATTTAAAATTCAAATAAATTAGGTATTCAACAACCTTCTAACAACTTATCAGTTCATAGAAGGATATCGAACATCTTTTTTATTCTCAATAATAATTATAATTTTATATAATAAATATAAACTTGTGTAATATTTCGTTGTAAAACTCAGAAATGCAGAATATTTTCAGAACCAAAAATTCGCCCGAAAATTATTGCACAGTAGCACACAAAATAAAACATTAATTTATGAAGAAATCAATATTTTGAAATCATACAAACAAATAAATGTGCTTATCGTATATTCTGCCACACAACACTAAACTGAAAAATTAACTTATAAATTTTCAAATTAAAATTAAAAGTTTAAGCACGTGTCATCGTGAGATAGGATGTACTGTACAATTATAAACTTGATTAATAATTTAATTAATAGATATAAAATTGAAGTCGTGGTCGACGCCACGAATAAATATTTTCATCACGGGTCGATAATTAATGGATTTTTTGACGTCCAAAATTTCAAAATTTCTTTACGACGACGATTTTTTTTCTGAAAAATTATTTAAGAAATGGACCATCTTTTCGGAAAAAGATAAACTTTTTAAAGTTTATGACTGAATTTATTATTATTATTATTATTATTATTTTATAAACGCGACCATATTTTTACATTTTAAAATATATTTCGACGTTAATATATTTTTATTTTATAATAAATCTACGAGAAAATAATGGTTATAAATGGCTATAAAAAAAAGCTAAATGAAATAAAATTTCTATTTAGCTATTTAATCAAGACAATTCAGAAATATTTTAAAAGTAGTTTATTAATTCGCAAATTTTCATTGCTGGGAACGATTGGATATTTCGTTTTAATTAGAGTAGACACAAAATTTCACCCATTAAATAGCATGGTAAAGGGTTATGAAATTAAAATTTTCAAAATTTTTAAGCTCTGTTTCAGTTTCAGTTTATCGTAAAATCGAAATCGTGGTTCGGTAACAGTAGCGGATCATGTTCATTTGAGGCCCTACAGGTGTTTTTATTTAATATTAAAAAGCCAAAATCCTTAAATAATGACAAGTTTTTACTTTATAATATACACTTTAGATTTTAGAGATATATAATCTTTTTGATATGTAATATATTTGAGGCCCCTCGAGACACGATGCCCTAGGCTCCTAGTGTGCCTATTTGCTGTTCGGTAAGCAAAATCGACTCGACTCATACTTACATCCAGTGTACTGTACAACCGTATAAACAGGCAGAAATATAACAAATGGCTAAACTGATCGGAAACAAAGTAAGCAAGTTTTCTTTTATAACATAAGATGTGCCTTCATTACGGCAAATTTTCCTCAATTAATATGTCCTTAACACACACGCCACGCCTTTTATTGTAACGCTTTTTGCGGTTATTGTTTATACATTATTTGTTCTAACACAAATTTCCTCAGGAGTGCTTTAATTTCCCTCAAACCTCGTTTGCCCTATACGACATATAGTATGCTGCACCTCCGGTGAAAATATAATTCAAATTCAGGAAGCAACTATAGGTCATTTGTCCTACAAAAAATTACTAAAGATCGTTGCCCTAATAAAAATTACTTATCTATTCATTTATATGGAATTCTAGATGGAGCCTTATTTAGAATTTTGCTTCACAAACCATTCCTTCCATATTTTATGAATAGTTGACAATATTACAACGTAGTACTGTAAATGTTTTGTTTTATTTTTCAGCTAAGTTTAGAATATAGTTAACACATCAGAATTTTAACAAATTTATATTTTTTGTCGCGTAATTTTAAAAGCAAACGCCTATGTAAATAATTAAAATTCTGTATACAGAATTTACTTATTCATTAATATTCATTTCTTTATTCTATGTGTCTACCTTTCAGCTGTCAATTTTATTGCCACTGGCTTTGTTTTTATACTGTATTATCTTTTACATGTCGACGATAATCTTTCTAGTCATCCATAATAGTTACTGACTAGTTAGAATACAAAGGAACGTTAGATTTTATTTTAGAATAAATTTAAAAAATTGCATTAAAACTTTATTAAAATTTCACGAACACATTCCTTTTTTTGGAATCAAATTTTTTCTTGAAAAGTCGGAAAATACTTGATCTTATTTATTCTGTCAACATTTGATTAATGAGTACTAAAATTACCGAGCATAATAATAAGTCTATGGGCCTATAAACGACGGAATTCTTTACATTACGTGAGCTGAAACCGATATTGCTGAAGAAAAAATTGTAAACAATAGCGAGGTTGAGGCTGAAGTTTTAAACGCCAAAACGTGTACGTCGGACGTTTAGCGCCGCTTTAAGTCTAGAAGTTTGACAATAGTGTTTAGAATGTCGAGCTTGATTTCACCGACTATCCAAACACCATTGTCGAACTTCTAGGCTTACAGGAAAGCGGCGCTAAACGTCCGACGTACACGTTTTGGCGTTTAAAACTTCGGCCTCAACCTCGCTAATAAAAATTAACAAATTATAATAGATGAGAAAAAATTAATAAAAAGAATTGCTGGTTTATTGTCTACTTTATACGTTAGAAATTTAATGAGAAATTTTTCAAATTAGTAAATTTTGTTAGTATAATAATTTTCTCTTTATATCATATTAATGCAACGAAAAAGTTGATATTAAGAAAGTTAATGTTGGCTTATTCCCAAGCCGTGTCTTCTTTTAATTATTTTTTACGTCAGAACTCTGTGCATAGGTAGACACTGAGCATCTTTAACATCACTCTTTATTCCTGAATAAAGAGTGATGTTAAAGATGCTCAGTATCTAAAGATGCCCAGTGTTAGATGACTGAAGAAATTCTGTAGATATAACGTTCTAATTGATGTAGATTTAGATATATATCAATCGTTTGATATCAGTAATATATTAAATAAATTTTATGATAATTTATTCTATTAATACAGAATCAAATGAAGCGTATAATTTTGTTAAATTTGATACTAATAATGAATTTAAATTAATCTGATAAAATAAAGATTATTATTTTTTGTATGAAAATATTTACAACTTAATAAACTATATCGATGATAAAAAGATTTTAAAGGAATTTAATTATATTATTTTTAGTTGTTAATAAATAATTTTTATATATAAATATACAGTTATTACTAGTAAATAGGTATTATGATAATGAGTAATATCGTGGTAAATTTATAGATATAGGATTAAAACATTGTTGAAGAAGTTATATATTTTAAAATATGTACAGTACTCTTTGTAAATAATTTTAAACATTTTCTCACAGTTTTTTTACTTAAAAATGATTACTTTAAAAATATTATTAACAATAAGATATAGTTATTAAGTTTATAAAATATTTTATACCTTTGTAAGATATTTTCAATAACTTTTAATGCTTTAGTAATGAACTTTTGTTTATCTTTTATCCATGTATGCATCTTTCCATATTGATAGATGTTTTTTTTTTAAATTTATAGGCGAAATTTTATTAATTTTAATTTTATCATATTATTTCAGAAAAGAAAAATTACCTTATGAAGTACCAGTCAGTGTCAAGATGGTTCGGCCACCCCTTGGTAATAAATGGAAAAGCTTTAAGATAAATAAAAGTTTAATATTTGCGTTGTAATTGATTTATTATATTATTAAGAAACAGAAAGTTCATAAAGTTGCAATTGAACTAGCGTGGAAAATAAATTTAAAGTAAATACCGGTACTTTACACTCAAGAAATCTATTGCCAGAAAGAAATATATAAAAATAGTTCGGCCATAAGGTTAACGGCATACAAATTTATATGTATGAATTATTTTATTATGCAAATTCATTCCTGTAGTTATGATTCTGTTTAGAAAGTTTCATTGCTTGACAGAGGGAGAGAAGAGTCTGACGATAACTGCAATTAGTCAAAACCTGTAGATGTCCAAATGAAAAGAACTATGAAGTCTGTCGTCAGAAAGAAATACTGTATATCAAAATAGGCAAAACACTGTATAATCAAAATATCAAAAAGTTAAAACTTGAAGTCATCAATTTCTAACGGCAATTTTTTTCCAGCAAGGTGATGTCACATCTCATACAATTAAGACAATTAAAACATTGTTAAAAGTTGAGAAGATTGACGTGTTAGACTGGCCAGCAAATAGCCCAGGCCTGTCACCAATAGAGAATTTGTGGGCTTTACTAAAAAAAAGATCTGTTAGAAAGCAACGAGCTTCAAACATGGATGAATTTTTCCAAATATTGCAACCAGAATGAAAAACTAGTTTCCAGAATGCCAGACAGGATTCACTCATTAAAGCAAAAGGCGATGTAAAAAGGTACTAAACTATTTTGATATACAATATTTCTTTCTGACGACAGACTTCTTGGGTGTAAAGTGTTTACTTTAAATTTATTTTTCAGATTAGTTCGACTGAAACTTACATATTCTGTTTCTTAATAACACAATGAATTGATTACATCTCAAATATTAAACTTTCATGTTACTTCAAAACTGTTTTCTTTTATTATCAAGGGGGTACCGAACCATTTTAACACTGACTGTATCTGCTAGTTATTGCGGTTACATGAAGGTAACGATTGTCTGTAAAGATAATCTTCACCCTGTAAGACATTATATAATATAGATATGATTTCTAATTATTTAAGGTGAAGAACATGTAAGATAACTTTTAAAAAACAGTGTTGCCTTCCTACAAATGGTAACGTCTTACCCACATTTTATTTTAATATAGCTATCAATCAAATCTTGAATATTATAGATCATTTTATTGTCCTATTTTATATTATCTAGAAAAGTATTTTCTATGTTGTAATAAATATGTACTCGATAAAATCGAAATAAAATTACTATTAACTCGAATGTAAAATATTAGATAATTAACTTAAATAGTATAAAATTTAATTACTTTAAAGTTTATGGTTTCAATCTAATTTTTTCTTATAATGCTAAAAATTTTCTAAACTTTTTAACAGAATATCTTAATTAATATAGATTTTCTTCACTCCAACTTCCTCTGTAACCTGAAATTTACTAAAAATTTTTGTGGCATAATTTAATATCATGCATACTAATATGGATTACATACTGTAATTTAATCTGCATAACCTGAAATTAACATATCTTTTCTAATGACTATAAAAAGCTTTATCAATATATATTAAAATAAAATAAAAGAACATTCTTGAAGGTTTGTTGATATCTTAATTAATATGATAGTTTTCATGTGCTATTCACCAATCACAGCGTCTTATTTCCTCTACTGGCATTTCTCGGAACTAAATATTTTCTTTCAATTTAAACACGAATTATTTATCGTATTCATACAGACACTTGGCAAATCACAGAATTAAATTTTATTTAGTTGAAAAATGTTGCCACAAGGTGGCCTACTCGTCATGTGACTGTATAGTAGACAATGGGCAAGCTTAACTGGGGAGGGAAAAAAGGGGGAGGAAAGATCAGCAAAATACGTTTGTTCGAAAGACTAACATGTAAATTTTAATTGTTAAATCAATTTTAACGTGATTTTAAAAGTATGGTATAGATTTTAAAATTGTTTAAACTCATCAAAAAGTATTTAAGTATTATCATAAAGGTTTTAAGTGTATGGAAAAAAATTTAAAATTGTTTAAACTCATCAAAAAAGGTATGTTTTTAAAATAACATAATCTTATATGTTCGTTTGTTTATACTGTTGTAACTTGTGAAGTTTTATTTTAGTTGACTGAAGAGGGGCAAGAAATGCCCGAAACGTGTAAGAAAAAAACACGTATCAACTGAATAAAATTTAATTTTGTGATTTGCCAAGTGTCTGTATGAATACGACAAATAATTTGTGTTTGAATTGAAATAAATTACAGACACAGTTTGAAAAATACCTAAATATTTTCTTTTAAAGTTTTCTTTTGCATATTTTAAGATACTTTTCAAGATTATTAAGTTTTCATTGCAAGATTAATAATTTTCATTAGTATTTCTAATAGTAATATTTAAATGTTAGGAATAATTGGACGGTGTTATGCATAAAGGATTCAATCCCCAATTGTCAATTATTATAGATTAGGTAGTAGACAAAGAAACATATCATAGCAAAACTAAGTCAAATTTACAACCTACGACGCAACGTGGAATCAAGCCACATATAATACAGTTTATTAGCAATACCTGAATCTATTAAATAGATTCAGGTATTGCTAATAAACTGTATTATATTCCCATGGCCGATTTACATAATGCTTATATTTTGTTTTAAATTGCGTACAAAAGCGGCGAGAAAAGATTAAATCTGTTAAATGTAAAAATCATTATAAGAGAGTTCTAAAAACCTGCGTTCTATCACAAGTTCTACAGGTAAATTGATTAACACGTGCTTTATTGTTTCTTCAAAATAAACAGTCAAATTAATAAGAAAAAATTTCTAGACAAAGCAAAATGGTGCCATAAAAGTACGAAGACAAGTCAATATTTAGGGTCGCCATTTTTAAAATGTTTCGTTCAAGTCTGTAATAAAAGCTACGGATTTTCGTCTGAATTATCCCTACACACTTGGGTTTTATTAACATCATATCTAATTTATAATTCCAAAAAATATATGTTAAATGTTATTTACAAGGAAAATTATTATATATATTCAAAATGTCATCCTTTAACATATGTTAATTTTATGACATTAAAGAGATATCTTCATTTAAAACTACCACTTTTTATATAATTTACAAGAGTTTAAATTTTTAAATGCCGAAGAATGTGTAAATAATAAAAATAGTTTAAGGATTCGACCTATATAAAATTATAATTGCTCCCTATACTAAAATATAAAATAAGGTGAGATTATATTTGGATAAAAGATAACATGTGTTAATAAATATAGAATAAATGAGATAAGAAACTAAAAAGAGACTTCTTAAGCACTAAACCCGCTTCGTGTTAACGTCACCCTATGTGATATTAATTGAGATGGAAAAAATGAGGACAAAATTAACAAATAAATTGATAATAATTGAAAATTTATAGGTTTCTCCTTAAGCAAAACCCACAAATAAAAAATAAATAAAGGTGACAGATAACATTCATCACTATAAAATAATATCATTAATTCAGTTCACACTGCAAAATTGTCACTGAATCAAAACTGTAATTTTTCTAAATGTAAATATTTATAATTTAATTTCATTTAAACAGAGTAATTTATAAAAATTGAAGAGTTTCAGAGTATTTTACAAGTAGATTAATTTAAAGTTTAATTTCTAAATTTTTAAAATCGCACTTTAAAAATTTAATAGGTTTCTCGATTTACAAATTGTAATGTGATAAACTCCCTCCAAGTAAAGCCTCTAGGCTTGATCCAATTTATTCCCTTTGCTCTAATCTTGAATTTTATGACTGCAAAAAGAAAATTATAGTGAATTAATGAGTAAAATTGTTACCTTATTTACTCATTAATAGTTATTTTATTATATATAAGTTGTATGGGAGATTATTCTCCGCTAAATATTTAAGTACAGTACATACATTTATATCAACCAGTACATCTCGATAAATGTTATTATTGGTTTTATAGGGTGCAACGATCAATAAAATTCTGATTAAGCAATTGACATATGTTTTCCTTAATAAGGAATTTAAAAAAAAATTTAACAAAATTTATCTTTTCTCAATTTGTTATACATTTACTCAAAGTAATTTAAATAAATTAATATTGCATGACAAGATAATATTTCTTTGCGTGGATATTAACGAGGAGGAAAAGTATAAATATTTTCGATAAAATTCGATAAATAAATAATTTAGATTTAAAATGCAGCTTTTATCTCAACAATTTGTAAAAAAAAAAATCATAAAATGGCATAAGTTGTTGTTTTTTTTTAGAAAAAGGTACATAAATTCTAATTTTTATATAATAATTTAAATTATGAATTCGTTTATTTAATACATGCTTTTAGATGAGTTAATAGATAACAGTGTTAGTTCTTGTTAATAATTTATGGTTTATTGGATGCATCCAGTTCTCCATCTTAATAAATAACAGTTTTTTTACTTATTTCAATTACGTTTCTATCGCCTGTTTAGCATGAAAATTATTAGTTTCCTTGTATACAGGGTGGTCCAAAAGTGTGAAAACACTTCTATATAACAAATCAGGTAATTCAATGACTCGATAGGGGAGAACCTGTTAGGCCATGTTAACAACATGGCAGCCATCTTGAAATTTGCCATTTTGGATTCAACTCCAAGTTTTTAAATTGGAAAGTGAACATGTGATATATCAAACTGGTGGAGAACATCACCAGACATATAACGGTGTGCTTAATTTTAATGTAACTTTACATATTCTCAAGGTTTAAATAATGTTTCTTCTTTACAGGTGGTGTGGATGCAAGGGCAACACATTGCGATGATGAGTGACGCAATAGCTTCAGATACAAGCAGATGTTGAAATCGTTTTGAAGAGTAAAACGCATGTTTCGGGCAAAAGATTTCAGCCACAGCTATTCAAACAGACTAGCTATTACCCACAGTACAATTGCCAAACTTCTTGCCAAATTCTGAGAAATCGGAAATACTGTTCTGATATCTTTTAGCGAGACTTAATACTTTCTGCTTTCTCTGCTTTTGAAGAGAGCAGAAACTTGAAAAAAGATATCCGGAAAACTCTGGAATTTCATTTAAACAAACCCTCTGAGCTTTTTCATTCCCTCGCAGAAAACTATAGTGAAGTAAAAAACGAACTCGATGCACTTAAAAATCAGTAGAACTGTGCTAAGTCTCTGGGAACTCAAAGTCTAGCTGACACCCCACCGAACGAAGAAATCAATCTATAGATAGTCTGACAGCATAGATATATTAAATAATATGGTTAATGGAATCTGTAGAGAGAGAGTCATCGAAGATCTGGAAAACAGCATCCGCATTAACACTATCAAAGACTCCGAAAAAGGATCCAGGAACATGAGGACGGAATTAAAAGAGAAAGCCGTTCAGAGCCTGGCAGGAGTAGCTTTCCTGACCTGATCCAGGAACTACGAAAGAATTATATTCAAGTCATTCGTCAATAAAAACGAGAATAGACTCTCTCGAATGACCCCAAGTGAATAATAACAATTTCGGGATTTTAAGAGTGCCACGAGCGAGAAATCTTCCTACGCGGATAGTAACGAGTGGAAGTTGCAGGTCGACGACCTCTTTATTGTGTGTGTTTTCTTACAGAGTAATGTGCACGCGGGGTTGCGGGCAGTGATATCCTCCTAAGCGCGCATTTGTACATTCGAGGACTAGAGAGAGGACCTAACTCTCTAAGTGTACTAAAAATAGGCTTACCATAATATTTTTTTCTCAAACCGGGACAATTTTGAGAAAATACTCGCAACAGAAAATTAGCTTACTAGGATAAGTATCTATGATTGAAAAGGCTAAATAAAGTAGTTTGTTAACAAAAACAACGAGTTAAAAGCAATTTTTAATAACTGAACTAAACATATCTTATTATTAATATTTATTTTAAAAATTCTTTGTCGTTTAAATCGGTACATTTAAAATATGGCAATACATTTGAGGAAGTTCCTATTGCTTGCGTTAGGTTTCACACATTTCAAATGATTTTAAATGTTTGATGCTCACCATGAGTTACTGAAAATTATGAAAAGCACAGATCATATTTCACTTTGTCAATACGATCATAGAACTTTTTTTTCAATCATCAATAAACACATGGTTTCTTTTTGGCATTTTAGAGATTAAATGAATTTAATATACCGCGCATTCTTTCATTCAGCAGTGCGCTGAGCAGTTGCTGCCGGAAATGACGTTTTCGCTGTTGACGGTTGAAAACACTTTTGCCGGAGAAAGAGCTATCTCAAAATGGCTGATATAAACAATGTTTTTCTTTCTTCTATATTTACGCGCATATTAGAAGAAAGGCCATTAAGTTCGATGTTATTTATAAGAAAACAAGGAAATGATGATTTATTTATGGCATTGGCTATGACTGATTCCCAACAACGAAGAAAGCGTGCAAAAATCGTTGGTTACGTTCACAATATCGTACCACAGTATTCGAATGAAATCTTTAAAAGCCATTTTCGTATGTCACGATTAAAAATCTGCTTATTTAAAAGAGCAAAAAACTGATTATTATTTGGTAGTCGAAAAAGATACTTTCTCATGGATGCTTCCATCTTGTAAGCACTATTTTTAGCGTAATCGAGAGGTGCTGCTAGTGCGCTGAAAGAGCACCTTAAGCGCGCTGACAGTAGGCTTAATAATTGAACACATGCGCTAAAAGGGCTGCAAACGCTGAATAAAAGAATGCGCAGATACTGTACGAAATAATTGCAAATGCCGATCAGCAATTTGAACTCGACTAAGAGATGACATGCACAGCAATGACGTGGCCAGTGTAAGTTTCAGTCTTGCCAACTCTAATTGAAACAAAATATCTAAAAAAAAAATGAAATAAAAATATCTAGATGTCATTGACTACGTGCTATTATAAATTCTGTGAAAAAATATCTGAATGACAAAATAAAACATCTAAATTCATTAGGCCATATGCTATAAATTTTTGAGGAAAACATATAGACAACATTAAAAGTACGATCTAGATACGAAATATTTAGATTGACAACAGTGAGTGTAACAGAGGGGTAAGTGCCAAATCGCCATTTTACTCGAGGCTGCACTATTTTTACTTCTTGTATATTCGGCACTTTAAAATTTTACCAAATAACCGGGACAAAATGACAAACTGGCCGGGACGCTGGGACAACATAGTCAAACTGGGACAATCCCGGTCAAAACGGGACGTCTGGTAAGCCTAACTAAAAACCTAATTTACATAAATTAGGTGCCTCACGAGGAGCCGATTCCCTTGCAACCTAGGCATGTGTCTGCGGGTGTCCAGACCCTAATAAAAAACTGTCCAAATCACAGAAAAGGTTAAAGTCGCAGCCAGAATACCATGGGAAAAGAGAGGCCTAATTTCATGTTATCGCGGGGGACAATTTCCCTTGGCATGCAGGATCCTGTTTCTAACTATCTAAAATCTATCAAAAACACCAAAATTCGTGTCGGGGATCAAAGGCCAAAGTTCAAATGTCCAATATTATGCAAAAAACTAGACTTGTTTCCTTCTAATTTGCATAATCTCGAGCATTTATAGCCTATATGTGGAGTCTCACCGCCCATACGCATCGTAACATTCGTCGTCTGTTCCAGGAATGTGGAGTTAGTCTACCTCAATAATGTGAAATTTGTCTTTGCATAATTGACACCCTCTACAAAATTCAATGCTTCTATAATGGCACGGATCGTCGGGTACAGTTTTCAGAATGATTGATGCAGAAGCTTCGGATATTGCAGCATTGTTTTCCCCTGTCATATGTTGTTTAATGATAGATCAAACTTCTTCGATGGTGAGGTGAACAAACAACCGACCGATAATGATCAGCATAAACACTGAACTGAGGTAATAGCTTAGCTAACTAAAGTGATGACATAGTGTAATGTGAGACAGTTCTTCATTGACAGCAGATAGGTGAGATTGTTACACAAAAATATATTTCATTGCTATTATCTGAAGGTGGGACAGTTTCTGATTTCTTCCAGCTCAATGTCCTCCATCACATTACGGACACATTGACAGAGAATATTTTAATATGCAGTTTTACTAAAGATGGTGTTAGAAGTGCAGTCGAGTGGCCACGCCGTTCCCAGATTTAAAACCTTTGGATTTATAACTGTGGAATAACATTAAGACACTTATTTATGCTGTGAAGATACGGGATCAATATAATTCCGTATCTTCACGGCATAAACAAGTGAAAATCATTTTATTTTGTTTATTTGAAACAGAGAATCATTGATGCTTATGTTAGCATAACACTTCTCCATTTCTGATTAATTTCTTCTCGTTAATACGTCAACATGGTAAACAGCACATCGAACATATTCTGTAGAGTGTACATCATTTAATTTTAATGTTGATAAAACAATTCGATGTATTTTACATAGGTCACAATTACGCACAATAGCGTTTTTCTGATTTAGCATAAAATCATGTAAACAATGAGGGCGGATGAGTAAAATTATATTGAAATTAAACACGCATTATTTTTGTGGAGAAATTCTCCACCAATCTGATGTCATATGCTCACTTTCCGTTTAAAACTTGGAGTTGAATTAACACGTTAAGACGGCCGCTGTGTTTCTGACATAACCTAAAAAAATTTTCCCTCTTTCCCATATCATATGTTAGGACATTGAATTATTTTTCAATAACCCATTTTTATGGGTGTTGCATACAATTGTAAAACTAAAAGCCAGAGTTGCGTTATTAAATAAAAAATATTCATACTTTTTATTCTGATATAACATAATTATCGTTTATTCTTTTCATTCATACATTTATAATTATACAACACATTTTTTTAGTTTATACACTTAAATTATTTTGACAACGTTTAGATAACTATCGCTAGTTTAAACTCACAATAAAGAGCATAACATAGATTATTTTAATTAAAAACTTGTTAAATAATCATATACATCATATTTATATCTTTTTAATTCTCAATATTTGATGTGCGATTGTTATTTACTTAACCAAATTTATACATTATCTTTCAATTTAATTTACTTATGAAACACGTAAATAAAATAAATCTTATTAGATGAGTTACGAATTAAAAACAATGATAATTAGACTAGTATTTAAAAATTATTCTACTCTGAACTCTACCACCATCCTTCATTCCAACCACCGTGGAATCCACCGTAAATTCCATCGTGAAGTCCTCCTCCATAGAGGTCATCGTGAAATCCACCGTGAAGAACTTTAATGTGATGATATCCAATATCGTGTTTAACTACTCTGTTTAAATATAATAAAATCATTAGGCTTTTATATATTTTAAAAAATGATTAACTAAAAAGTATGATTTATATTAAAAATAAATTATAAATTATCTTATCATTATTTTTCATTCATTTTTTAATGAAAGAATTGACTGGATGAATGCTTATGAGGAAGGATATTTGGTGTAATGGAATACGGCAATTAAAAAAAAATGGATGATCTTCCAAGAGGGTGTCTGCACTGAGGACTTTCCGTAGGAAACTCCAGTCCTGTTTAGATGTTAGACACGTGAAAAAAAAAAACCGTTAGTGAGGCTCGAACCCATGACTAGTGTTTGGGAGCTTATCCTCTAGACCGCTGATAGCCAGAAAGGATATATTTGATATTTTTACTAAATAAATTTTCAGTATCACATCAATAAATTAAATTTATGTGATATTGATAATTACATCAAAAATAATGTAATTTATTGATATCAATTAGATAATATCAAACTATATGTGCTATTATTTGAGAGTTCTTAAATATTTGACATGCTTTAAAACTATTTCAGAACATAGGCCAATAAGATTTCTAGAACTAATCTATAATTAAATAAGAAAATTTAATTTAAAATTACTTATTTTTTACTATAATGTTGCATAGTGAAATGCACACTTACGGAACATGATGATGACTTGTAGTGATGTGTTTCAAAATAGGAACTATAAATGGAATAGGGATGATGGTTGGTTTTTTTGCGATGCCGGCTAATAAAAGAGGCGCTGCATATTTTGCGATTTTCTTTAATTTTAACTTTTTACCACATTCTACGTATTGTACAAAAAGCGTAGAAATCAGCAAAACACATATTAACTGTACCTTCATTTTACTGGTAGAACCTATAAAACAATTTATCAGTAATCCCTTCAAAATTAAAAGTGAAAATATTAACAGTATGAGCTATAGATAAGCTGTTACCTGAGAGTTCTTTATATTTTGAGAAACAAAACGAATTTGGTTTGAGTTATCCCTTTGTATTTATATAAGTATAGCAATGTATATACACATGAGTAACCGATATTAAATTTATATTCATGTCATATACTATTTTTAGACTCTGAATTACGGGGTGCGGTCGTGCTTTCTTAAAACCAGAAGAGGAAATTTTTAGTAAAAGAAAATCTAAAATTTTATTTATCCTCTTAAGTGAGAGTAAAAACGTTTAATAAATAAAAATTTCCTCTTCTATAAATTTTCTATTTTTATACAAGTAATTTCCCCTAAAGTTCTTATCCAAAGTTATTTTGCTGTATTAAATTCTATAAGCTCTACAATAGACGGTTCGTAGGATTTTAATTCTAGTTTTAAATAGTGGATGATTGATGATGACAAATTTAATAATGTGTTTGACAATTGAATGATATAGATGTAAACCTTTTAATTTCAAAAAATATTTCCTTCAACATAATTATAAGTGCACAAAGGACAATATATTTTTTCATAAAACTAATTCAATATCTGCATATAATTATTTTCTCTCGCTTCTTCTCTGTATGCTGATGCATTTAAATATGAATTAATTGTTTATACATTAATTTCATAAAAGTTTTATCATTTTTTCATGTTAACTTTTATGTTAATTTTCCTTTTTTTATTTTTTTATCAATGAAAAAATCAAATGTTGAAGTTCTTCAACCTTATTAATAGGAGTGTTGTATTATCTTTATACAATTTCTGATGCTATATCAATCTGAATAAATTTATCTTTGTGGTAATTATTAAAGGAATTTTAATGATTTATGTTCATAGAATATAAGAATTTGAAAAAAAAACTGGTCAATGAACACCATGATAATGACTTCAAGCTCACTAATTAGGTCAAAGCACTCGTAACCTCTTGCTGGAAATACAGGCGTTTGTATAACTAAATACCTACATTTTTAAGGGGATTTTTTTGGCTGTATGAATTAATATATATGTATAATTATAACAATTTAAAGAACTTAAATATTTTATTTACATAATAATAAAATTTTGATGTGATTATTATACGTAAAAAAACGGAATATTTTAAGCAAATTATACTTACATTCACCATTTGAATGAAAATATTCAGAATATTTTCTTAATATTCTCTTCAAAATAGTTTTAAAATTTTTCGTAAATTTTTATGAAAAGTATATTATAATTATAAAAATTAATAATATATAGGCTTATATTTTACTTAAAAATGGTAAAAATTGAATTTTATGCATTAGTCTAATATTAATAGCAATTAAATAAAAGCTAAAAGATTTATTTTAACAAAGAATTGTATCATTGCAATGAGATGGGATAAGAGAAGTAAAACAGCATATGCCCAAGTACTTTGGTAGTCAGAAAATCCGAGCAAAATCAGGATGTTGCAGAGTATAGGAAGAATCTTTGAAGAAAATTCTCATTATTGATGATGAAACACATGTTCCCTTTAACCCTTCAAGAAGTATTAGCATGCAGAAAAACCCAAAAGAAGTCTCTGCGATAAAAGATCAAATCTGAAACTAAATTCTGCAAATGGTACCTCATTTGGAGAGTGATGAACTGATATTTGGCAATGTATCTAAACCCTATATTTCTGAAGACACTATTACGAGTGAAGTTTACTTAAACTATGCATTTAAGCCAAGCTCGTACCCTTCGTAGATCAGCATTACGAGAGAAATAATAATTTTTTTTTGACCAGACATGGCCATATTCTCTTTTGCAGACTTTGGATACTCTGCAAAAAAAAGAACATGGAAAACAGAAGTTGAAACCAAAAAATTTGAGAGAATTATGACAAATTTAGCAAAATATTAGCAATAAGGGCAAATAAATCCTAAAAACTGTGATCGACAAAGCTGCGAGAAAACTGGGAAATAGCATATGAGGATGTTAAATTCAACTTATTGAATTTCTAAAGAAAGTGGGCAACTTATATGTTCCATAAGAGTGATAAATTTGTCATAACAACATTTCATTTGGAATCTACAGCAATTGAATGTTTGTCTTTCTACTTTGGACACACCTTATATACATTTTTAATCACCAGATGAAAAACTCCACAAATATCTAGTTTTATCCACAATTATCTTTAAATAATTTTTACGGGTTCTTTTATCTAATCTTTCGTGTATTTTAAATCTTAAAGAAATAAATTAATTTAAGATCAAGATTAATTCGTAAGAAAAACTAAACTTGACATTCTATCATCTACAAAAAAGTAAAGCTAAAATTATTCGATGATAGATTTAAATCTTTGATAACAATTAGCGTTATTTTGTAGATATATATTTTTAATTTTTCTTTTATCTTTATGTTTTTATATGTATATTTTATAAAATATAAGTAATACAGAATTTCTTTAGTATCGTGCTTTGAATTTTATTAATTTATACGGACTTTTTAAAAAATATATATCTAAATCAGGATTGTGATAGAAATGCATATATCAATGATAGTAATTTTCCTCGAGGTTTATACAAATGTACTTTTTTTCTGAAATTATTTTCTAAGCGGAAAACATTCCTGCTTAGTTCAATAACCACCGTTTTCTCGACATTATAAACTATACTTGATTATAATATTAATGTTAAATAACGCTTATAACCCACAACTATACTTGTTTAATTGTTACTAATATCAGCTCCGAACACTAAAGATATTTTTGTGTACAATTAGTTACAATATCTACTAAGTAGAAGGGAACATATGCAATGTATTCGCCATTCCACTTCATAAATTACCGGAATACGCGATAATCTTGATATATTAATGCATTTATTTAATATTTTATGAATATATAAAAATTAACGTAACAGGATTTGCTTCAAAAAACGTGTCTGGAATATTTATGAGAAGGTCAAGGATGAGTTATATTTAGGTAGATTCCTCCTTGTTGATGAAAGTGAACGAGTTTCTTCCTAGGAGGAAAATTTGTGATGGTTTTAATATCGTTCTTTTTAAAATAAGTAGTGTTGAGATTCTAATTAGATTCATTCTTCTTGACATTTACAAGAGGAAAACATCAATTTTTAGTGTACTTAACAATTAACAGTTTAAACAGCTGAATAATGAATACAAATTATGATAAATAACGTGTCTTTGTATTAAAAAACTTTTTTTACAAGGAAATAAATGTTGTTAAACAAATTTCATCAAATTTAAGTCTTATCACTCGAGTAATATGGATTTAATAATTTACATTTCTTATATTTCACATTATTCCTGCGTAATATCACAATAATTACATTATAAATTTTGATTTTATAAATAGAAACCTGATAACGTCAATGTACGAGTGTTCAATAACTCCAATTTAACTTTTAAATATTTAGTTTTTCCCTGTTCCATATTGCCATTTTTTTCCTCTTGTTTTTTATATATTTATATATATATATATATATGTATATATACATACACATATATATTAGTTATTACTTTTTATTAATGTTTATAATGAAAGGGTATTTTAAATTTTGTAAATTTTACTAAAGAAATTTTAATATTTTCAAATTTAACAGGAGAATTTTTATAACACTGTCTTTATGACCTAAAATAGTCCCTATGTAAAACATGAATAAACGAAAATGGAGCTAAATATGTTCATAGAATAGGTTTTATTTTCTCTTTAAAATATAATATATAATTAAAGGCAACAAAATATTTTTTAAAAACTAAAAATCAAATGCTGTAATAACCTTTACTTCCATTATTCATTTTATGAATAATTTAAGTAGGAACTTTTCAACTATTTTAAATTAGAGTTACATAATTTAATATCTTGTAATTATTATTTTAATATTTTTTAAAATAATAATCATAAGATATAAGAAATCCTTGCTACTTTCTTAAGAATAGAAAACCAAATAATTTCTTTTTAATTTTATATTTATATAATAATGTTATAATTATATTAAATATTAAATTAACATTAAAATTATAATAAATGTCTTTAAACATTAAGAATTATAAACTTAAATTATAAACTTATTACTTCAACAATTTATAGAGGATAACATTTATTTATTTAGGCTATTTATTTTGTGAAATAAAATTTTTATAAGTATAAGTAAAATGTTTACTTTTACAGAATTCAAAATTTTATAAAAATAAAAATTCTTATCGATATAAATCGATAAAAATTTTTATTATTATTTTAATACGCGTGTATTAGGTTAATAATCTAAAATATAAAAAGAATTTATGCTATGTTTAATATTTTTTTATCAAAATTTTCCTGTTGACTTGAACTTCCTTTTCTTATTGAAATGAGAAAAGTAAAACATTGGATTTATTAATACTTAAATTTTAACTGATAAGATCTGAACTAAAAGAAATTAATAAAAATATTAACTTATAATAATTAATTGCTTAAAATTTAAGAAAAATGATTAATTTTTTTCTTAAATTCTACGTTTTACATTACGTGTTTTATTTTTTAAACAAATATAATTGCTCAGTATGATAAGATAAATCTTTAAAAAAAATCTATTTATTTTTATTTTTAAAGTAAATTGATTTATTTCTTAAAGTATATCATATCATTCAATGATCCCTGTAGGTAAATTTATTTTGCTACGGTTCATAAATTTTTTCTTTAATTTATATAAACAAAATAAAAAAATCTTTTCGATCTGTTTTTCTTATTTTAATATTTCCTTCATTGAAATTTTCCTAGTTAATATTTTCCTTTATTTGAATTTTATTTTATTGTTATTCATTTTTCTCTATTATTAAGACTTAGTATAAAACAATGCTCCTATTTTAATGATTATAAATGTATTCAACACAATAATACATACATTTATCACATTTAAAGTCTTAAAATGCATACAATTTATCAAACTTACTCTATAAAAAGTTTATTGGTAGAATTAACGTTTAATTAGAATTTTTATTTAATTTCATGTTTCCTTTAATTTCTTTGTCTTAATTTAAACGTAATTTATTAGACGATAAGTTTTATGAGATTTAGCCTCAAATTATATACGCTAAACCTCAGAATTAATAGCATCTTTCAGTCTTGTAAATTAAAATCATAATTTGTGGTGGAGATTATTTATAAGCGTACGTATAATTTATTAATACTGTCAATAGACGATTCTAAATTATCTCATTACGATCCTATAAAAAGCTCGTAAATGTCATTTGGTATTTAGAATTTTTACTTATAGGGGAACGAGGTGCAAGATGGGGCCATTGGGGTAAGACAGGGACGTCTGTTTATTCGTGGTTAACACGCTTTCATCTAGCTGTTATTTGGGGGACTAAATATCACCTCAAAAGGGATCACGGGACGAGAGAACGTCCGAATCGCTCTCTTTGTTTGGAAGTAAGACAGTTTTCCATGTTTCGGCAATACTTCATCTAATTTTACGCCCGCTACAAAGTTTCTACAAAGTAAGCATCACTGGGAACTTTTACATTATCTTTTAAATGAAGATATTTCGGTATTCTAAGTAACCTTTAAGACTGAAATTGTTTAGTTTTGAAATAAAGTTAACCTGTGTTTTCAGTCAGTATGAAAAGTGCACGTAGGGACAAGATGGCCATGAATTCTGCTGCTGTAGAGGCACTGCAATATAGTGCAGTGAAATAGTTTTAAATTCGTTGTAATTGATAATTCTAAATAATTTTTTCGAATATATAAAATAATAAGTTTAAAAATGATCTTTTTATAGAAAATGAAATATTCTACTTTTAAATCATATCTAACTGTAATAAATTTATACAGTATATACTGTATTACTTTATTATTTATGTTTTTACGTTTTATTTTATTTGTGAAAACATTTTTTAATTTAAATACTATCTTAACAAGAAATAAAATGTGAGATAACAATCGAAATAAAAATTTTTTCCACGAAAAAAAATATCGTCTGCTTATATAAAAAAAAATTGTAAATGCTAATATCGAGTAAAATCTTCATTAAGTCCGTCACCATCGCGATATAACTAACACACGACCCCCGCTCTATCTCCCCAACACCTTGACTTTTAACCACCAAAATTTAATAGCATCATTGCTCCTAATACACAGACCTCCCTGTTAAACTTCAGAAATTTTCAAAACAAAGAGCACAGGAGGAGTTTTAAGTTTCAAATTGGGTGAACAAAGTCGTGTAGGCCTACCCCACATATATTAACAATCATAAATACAGAAAATACCCCTTTTTAAGTAATTAATGTATTGAATGTTTTTTTATTGGCTTTATTTAAACGTTCGTCAAAATTTCTCGAAATTTAATAAAACTATATTGATGGAAATCACATGATAAATGCATAAAGCATTTTAATTCATGATATTAAAACTGTCTTCAATTTAGAAACTGGTCAATTGATTATATCAATTTTACTTTTCCGGCTGTTATATAACGGAGGGAATGTATTGCAATCGGTTAAAAATTGCAATCGGTTAAAATCGGTATTGCTCCCGAGATATTTACATTTAGGACTGGAGGGTCCTTAAAATGTCCAGAAATGCAAGGACATTTGAAGATTTTTCTGTATGTATGGATGTTAGTGTGTGGGAGGTTTGACGACTTTGTTCACTCAATTTGAAGCTTACTCCTGTGCTTTTTGTCGAAAATGTCTGAAATTTTACAGGGAGATTTGTATATTATGGGTATTGGTGTTATAACATTTTGGTGATTAAAAGTCGAGGGGGTGGGGAGATAGAAGATTCGATGTGTCGTATCTCGAGTAGGGTCGGATGTAATATTTCAGAAATGGGCAAATACCGCTCTTTTTAAGTTACATGCAGCTCTTGCTGAAAGTGTTAATTTCTGCTTTTTATTATTATTTTTACAATTTTATTTCCACAATTTTGTGAAAATATGTTTATTAAAAAAATTCAATATTTGTTTTATATTATATTTATATTATATAATAAAATCGCGGTACAGAACTGCGGCTCCCAAGCGTTTTGCAAAACATACATTTCGGCTCCCACTGAACTTTTGCTTGCTCATCCCTGTAATATTTTATTCGTTATTAGCAATTCAAATTTTCTATAAAACCCATCCATAACCTCAAAATAAAGCTTTTTGCCGTTCTATAATCTATATATATAAAAATGAATGTATGTCTGTGTGTGTCTGTCTGTCCTTCATGCATTACCACACCGTTTATCCGATTGCCGTGAAACTTTGGGAAGTTGTTTAATATACTCCGGCGAAGGTTTGTGGCATAGTACGATTAAAACTTCGGAAAATTTTTTATACACTCCCGCGAAGGTTTTTGGCATAGTGNTATCTTAACAAGAAATAAAATGTGAGATAACAATCGAAATAAAAATTTTTTCCACGAAAAAAAATATCGTCTGCTTATATAAAAAAAAATTGTAAATGCTAATATCGAGTAAAATCTTCATTAAGTCCGTCACCATCGCGATATAACTAACACACGACCCCCGCTCTATCTCCCCAACACCTTGACTTTTAACCACCAAAATTTAATAGCATCATTGCTCCTAATACACAGACCTCCCTGTTAAACTTCAGAAATTTTCAAAACAAAGAGCACAGGAGGAGTTTTAAGTTTCAAATTGGGTGAACAAAGTCGTGTAGGCCTACCCCACATATATTAACAATCATAAATACAGAAAATACCCCTTTTTAAGTAATTAATGTATTGAATGTTTTTTTATTGGCTTTATTTAAACGTTCGTCAAAATTTCTCGAAATTTAATAAAACTATATTGATGGAAATCACATGATAAATGCATAAAGCATTTTAATTCATGATATTAAAACTGTCTTCAATTTAGAAACTGGTCAATTGATTATATCAATTTTACTTTTCCGGCTGTTATATAACGGAGGGAATGTATTGCAATCGGTTAAAAATTGCAATCGGTTAAAATCGGTATTGCTCCCGAGATATTTACATTTAGGACTGGAGGGTCCTTAAAATGTCCAGAAATGCAAGGACATTTGAAGATTTTTCTGTATGTATGGATGTTAGTGTGTGGGAGGTTTGACGACTTTGTTCACTCAATTTGAAGCTTACTCCTGTGCTTTTTGTCGAAAATGTCTGAAATTTTACAGGGAGATTTGTATATTATGGGTATTGGTGTTATAACATTTTGGTGATTAAAAGTCGAGGGGGTGGGGAGATAGAAGATTCGATGTGTCGTATCTCGAGTAGGGTCGGATGTAATATTTCAGAAATGGGCAAATACCGCTCTTTTTAAGTTACATGCAGCTCTTGCTGAAAGTGTTAATTTCTGCTTTTTATTATTATTTTTACAATTTTATTTCCACAATTTTGTGAAAATATGTTTATTAAAAAAATTCAATATTTGTTTTATATTATATTTATATTATATAATAAAATCGCGGTACAGAACTGCGGCTCCCAAGCGTTTTGCAAAACATACATTTCGGCTCCCACTGAACTTTTGCTTGCTCATCCCTGTAATATTTTATTCGTTATTAGCAATTCAAATTTTCTATAAAACCCATCCATAACCTCAAAATAAAGCTTTTTGCCGTTCTATAATCTATATATATAAAAATGAATGTATGTCTGTGTGTGTCTGTCTGTCCTTCATGCATTACCACACCGTTTATCCGATTGCCGTGAAACTTTGGGAAGTTGTTTAATATACTCCGGCGAAGGTTTGTGGCATAGTNGAAAAAAAAACCGTTAGTGAGGCTCGAACCCATGACTAGTGTTTGGGAGCTTATCCTCTAGACCGCTGATAGCCAGAAAGGATATATTTGATATTTTTACTAAATAAATTTTCAGTATCACATCAATAAATTAAATTTATGTGATATTGATAATTACATCAAAAATAATGTAATTTATTGATATCAATTAGATAATATCAAACTATATGTGCTATTATTTGAGAGTTCTTAAATATTTGACATGCTTTAAAACTATTTCAGAACATAGGCCAATAAGATTTCTAGAACTAATCTATAATTAAATAAGAAAATTTAATTTAAAATTACTTATTTTTTACTATAATGTTGCATAGTGAAATGCACACTTACGGAACATGATGATGACTTGTAGTGATGTGTTTCAAAATAGGAACTATAAATGGAATAGGGATGATGGTTGGTTTTTTTGCGATGCCGGCTAATAAAAGAGGCGCTGCATATTTTGCGATTTTCTTTAATTTTAACTTTTTACCACATTCTACGTATTGTACAAAAAGCGTAGAAATCAGCAAAACACATATTAACTGTACCTTCATTTTACTGGTAGAACCTATAAAACAATTTATCAGTAATCCCTTCAAAATTAAAAGTGAAAATATTAACAGTATGAGCTATAGATAAGCTGTTACCTGAGAGTTCTTTATATTTTGAGAAACAAAACGAATTTGGTTTGAGTTATCCCTTTGTATTTATATAAGTATACCAATGTATACACACATGAGTAACCGATATTAAATTTATATTCATGTCATATACTATTTTTAGACTCTGAATTACGGGGTGCGGTCGTGCTTTCTTAAAACCAGAAGAGGAAATTTTTAGTAAAAGAAAATCTAAAATTTTATTTATAAAAACAAGTCACGGAATTATAAGAACACTTAAACAATGATTACTTGCTTGAGACTTGTAATTATCAAACATTCCTACACCTGACTTCAATGGCTTCGGGCGAAAATATCGATTATCAATTTCCCATTAATTCACTTCACAGCTTTATTACAAGGATATAAATAAACGTAAAATGATACTGCTATAAAAACTGAGTCGAAAAAATTATTTTACATATGTAATAATGAAAATCAAGAACATTAAATGCATTTCTGAACAATTTAAGTGACACGCAAATCATTAGAAAAATTTATTCTTAATGAATTTATTTCTTATCTGATAATATTTTTTCTTGATAATTACCATGTACAGTACATTGAAAAATATTGCAATATAAATCATAAGAAATAACAATTACCCAAGAGCATGATAGATATTCTATGTAAGCTCTTGCTATTTATTATAACAGTGTGCTTTCAAATAGGGTCAATAATAATGAAAATTTATAGAAATGTTAATATTAACGCTATGAGCACTTGTGTAACAGTATTAATTTTATCAAAGGATTCATTAGTGGAGTATAAACTTGAAATATGAACCGGTGAATGACTCCTGTATTTACACAAATTACAGTCATTCACACTTCATTATGTCATTCACATATACTAAATTTTTCTATTAAATGTTGATATTGCTAAATAATAATAAGATAATGTAAGAATGTTTCCTAGTAAATTATCCGAAATATTAATGTTATTAAATAAATACGTTTAACATTACATTTTTAATAGAATTGTTTTGTCGTTGATGGTCATTTCATAAAATTCATAAAGCTGTTTTAATTAATAATATTAAAACATCTTTTTATTGTCTTCGATTTTTCAAAGCGAAATGTAAAGTAAATGAGATATTATGATACAAATCCAGTGGCGCGTTATAGCTTCACGGGGCCCCAGGGTATATTTGAATTAGGGGTCCTATGTACAGTGTTGACTTCACACACATTTTTCTTCAAGGAAATTTTTTAGGGAAATATTTTCTTATAAACAATTGGTTTGGGTCGCCCTGTTGGTGGGTCCCCAGGTAATTTCCCATTTTGTCCATAGGATAACGCGCCACTGTACAAATCATAAATTATAATATAAATTATAATATTCATGAGTGGAGATAGAGCCCATTTTCTTGGGGGGCACGACAGAAAAGTCAGGAGGCCAGAATTGTGATCGCTGATTCTAGAAATTCACTCTTAAAACTATTATTAATCACAACTAATTATTATTATTCACATATCTACAAATAATATATGGATCCTGGCTCAAAATTCAATAATTTTTCACGTCAATGTTGGGGGCAATGCCCTCCTATGTCCCCGTGACTCCGCTCCGTAATTCGAAAATTTTATATAATTTATCATTAATAATATAACAGAAATAAGTACAATATTTTTTATGTTTTGACTGTTATGTTAACATTACGTAGTCCTTTGTAATTATATATTATACTGTGTTGTGACTCTAGTATGCTGTAAAATAAACATAATAATAGGAATAATTTCAGGTGTTTGGAATATAATGAAGACTAGAAATTTATTTTTAATCTCAAATATATCGCAAACAATACCCATCGTAAGATCTAGCTTCAGGACTTTATAACTAGGATTTCTCATTTCCCGGTCTTTTGCTTGTCCCGAGATTCCGGGATAAAAGTGAACTGTTTTCCGAGATCTCGGGATAGAATTAATTATTTATAAGATATAGGCCTACAAAATATCTTGAAATCAAATGATATAATTATTTTTCGGTTTTTAAAGTAATTTAATACGTTCTGCAACCTCTAAAATCATAGTAATAATGCTGTGTAAGGTATATATTAAAAATTACCTTTGAATTACGTAGAAATTTTCACAAATAGAAGAAATTTATTAAAGTTTGCTGGAAACTACATACAACAACAACAAAAATAATTGCCTTTGAATTGAGTTAAAAATTTTTTAAAATGAACTTAGATCAAACTTCTAACTTAAAAGGTAATTTTCGTTTTTTAAATAAAACATAATACAAAATATTAT
This sequence comes from Centruroides sculpturatus, assembly GCF_000671375.1. Classification (NCBI taxonomy): domain Eukaryota; kingdom Metazoa; phylum Arthropoda; class Arachnida; order Scorpiones; family Buthidae; genus Centruroides; species Centruroides sculpturatus. The sequence goes on from NW_019384677.1 coordinate 250,226, forward strand.
TGTAAATTTTTATAATAAGATTTTAAAAAGCAAAGATGGTCAATACTACGATGGTCACTCAATTTGATTCTTATTTTAGTAATAAAAAGTCCTGCTACCGAGAATGCCCTTTCCGATTCAATTGATGTGAGTGGAATTCCGTCTTCTCTTAAATGCATTAAACACGTTATGTGTTTTTTCTGCTATAGCTTGGAAGATTTCTAGTTCGTTTTCGAGATTGTAGTACTTCTTTTGCTCTCTAGTATTCTTGATTTGTCTACCTTGGTTGCTTTAATAAAAACATCAAGCTTATAGCCCAAATATTCGGCAGTTCGTTTATCTTTAATAATCAGGTTTATGAAGAAAAACTTCACACTTGCAGACTTCATACTCGTTTGCACAACCTGGCATTACGCAGTTATTGAAGCTACTGGGCTAATTGAAGTTAATGGTTAAAAATTAAGATAGCACAAGCACAATTATTCCAGATATTACAGGTTCTGACAGGTAAAGAATTTTCAGTCTTGCCACAAATAAGCCACACATTGATTATTGATCATTTGTGACATGCCATAACAAGCAAAAATTTAAAAAACTAATAAGTAGGTTTAAAATTATTAAATACAAATGTATTCTGACAGTTTATGAGTTAATTATATTTTCTATTTGCAAAATTTCCTCAACCTTAACACAAAATTAGAAAAAAGTGAATTTTTAAGAAATTTGCGGGATTTCCCGGGATGAGAAGAATTTCCCGGGATATTTCCCGGGTTAAAAAACAATCAGGATCCCGGAATCCCGTTTGAGAAACCCTAATTCTAACGCTCCAAGTGAAAAGTCAATGTTCTAAGTTCAAAAGATTAGCATAAATGTAACTCGTAAGCTAAAGTTACATTATATAAAATATACGACTTTATATAACGATGTTTTATAATAAACGTTTCATAAAAATAAAAACTTGTGTAACGTTAGCTTAAAATAAATTTTAAAAACAACATGACTTATTTGTAATAAAAAAAATTATTAATTAGTAGATTCAATTCGTTAGAATTAAATTAAACTAATTTTAAATTATATTTATAAAATCATTTATATTTAATATGTAGCATATAATTTCTGATTAATTGCTTTCATTTCGTATAATACATAACTTATCTTGCAAATATCTAATAATACAAAACTTATACTTGTTTTTAACGATGTTATTATTTAAAAAAACTAATCAAAAACGTTATTTCTAATAATAATGCATATTTTCAAATTATTAAGGTTATATTAAGCTTTATTATTAGAAATATATTTAAAATGATATTAATAAGGAAGAAATTTTAAGTATAATGCATCTACTATTCTATTTAATGTTAAAAATTCCAACAACGAGTTGCGTAATTTTTCCGTCAAAAAATATAAAACTGTGTAGGCCATCTGTTAAGAGATTTTATTTTAAAAACTTTTTGTATTATTAATTGTTATAAAATGGTAAAAAGCTTCATTTTAAGGGTGGAGACGAGTTTTGTAAAGTCCAATCTCACTCCGGATATGACACACGATCCCCTCTGTCTCACCACTCCCTCGATCTTCCACCACAAAAATTTAATAGCATCAATGCCCCTAGCACACAAACATCCCTGTAAAATTTCAGAACGTTTCAACAAAAGGCACAGCAATTCAGCTTTAAATTTGTTGAAGAAAATTGTGCCCCTCGAACATTAACATCCATACATACAGAAAAATCTCCAAATTTTCTTGCATTTCTGGATATTTCAAAGTCCCTCGAGAACAAAAATATAAATATCTTGGGATATTCTTTAATTTAAATAGATCTTATATCTAAATACGTATCTTACTTAACATATAATTAATCCATTCTATTAATACTCGTATCTTATCCTTTACCAGTGTTATATAAGAGTTGTCACGGTTGAGTAATTTCAAAAATAAAATATAATAAAAAAAGTATTTTTTATAAATTTGAAATTATATTTCTATCGTTGATTTTTTATGTAAATTTATGCAGATTTAATATTTATGTACTTATATCTGATTGTTTTAAACCCATACGTAAAGCACTGTGTTCTTAACAATGACAAAGTAGGATTAAGAAATATTTTGTTAGGACGTTTTGATGTATTAATTGATAAATTTAGTAGGAAAAAAACTGCTCACTTCTTCCCTGAACTTGTTGGATTTATTATAACAGATCACGTATTCCGTCTTAGAGTAATTTAAGTCAGGAGGAAGAGTCAATTAAATTATTTCCAGGTTAATAACCTATATTCAAATATATCGCGTTCTGTCATGTATCTTATTAACGTTACGGTACATGTTAAAAATTAGCAAAATTTTTAATGCTAGAATTCTCTAAACAGGATGATGTTCTAGAATTTTAAAATATTCAATTCTAGAGTATTATTCCAGTTGGTTATTCACCAGCTGCATTTTGGTTAATACTATGATTTTCTAACATCTGAAAACGTGAAAAAATTAATTTAAAAGTACTTCTCCCGAAAAAATTACTCTAGAGCAGTATTTTCCAAACTTTTTGGAATACCATCTCCTTTTAGTGCATGTATTTCTTATATTTTTTGTTTTTCTCCCCCTTGCCTTCCAACATCCCTGTCGTCCCTTCCATTCAAGCGCCCTTCAGGTCTCCTACTACCCTCAAACGGTCGGNATACAGAATATATATATAGCTTATATATTATGATTTTTATTAAAAACGTAACAAGATTTCAGACAAAATTGTAAATGCCAAACTATATTTAAATTTAAAATATAATAATTGTCAATTGTAAAATTTTATAGGATTAAGATTACGTTTAAAAGTAATTAACAAATTTGCAATATATTGTTTTTTAATTGATAATGTAGTAAATTGTGTTTTAATTTTGACAAATTTAAAAATTATTTCTATCCTTTATCACCAGATGTCATAACTAGCAATGCGAATTTACATTATTACAGGTGTTCTACTTCTCTGAAAGTATATCAATATGTATTAATTAAATCCATAAAATATTTTACTTAAAATTATGGTTTTTTTTAAATAAAAATAATACAGATTAGTGAATCCTGATATTTATGACTGGTACAGGCAATGGCGCGTTATGGCTTCATGGAGCCCAGGCGAATTTGAATTAGGGGGCCCATGTGTACAGTGTTTACTTCAGACATTTTTCTTCGGGGGAATGTATTAGGGAATATTTTCTTATAATAGATTGGTATGGGCACCCCTAACAGGGGTTCCCAGAAAATTGTCCGTTTTTCCAATAGGATAATGCGCCACTATATAGATCTATCTTGCTCTCTAGGACTTTGTATTTGACAGTTTGATGTAAGAAAATACACGGTATTTGTTACACGTAAACTATATATAATATTGATTCAAGTATATGTAAACTATAATAACCATATAAATAATAATACACCCAATTCTATTTTTACTCTATAGATACGTTTCTAAAGATCCGTGTACAAAAAATTCTATTCCTATGGAAAATGGACGATTGGTTCTAGACCTTAAAAACCTAGTAAACCTGTAAAATAATACGATAAACCAATTAATACTGTTATAGGGTGTGTTCAAATAAAGTATTTCAATTTTAGTTAATAAATAAGAGGAGGACAATTGTAACTTACTTATCATTAAAACCTTACGAAATTTAGCAAAGAGGTGTACCTCCGGGAGGACGTTCTAACCCCTATTCGGTGGCTGATTACCCAATGCGCGCGTCTAGAGCCTCGTGGTTTCGAGGGCCTCAAAAATTGCATAATATGCCTCTAAAAATTTAGTAAACATTTAAAAAGTATACTGCGTATAATAAAGAAAAAACGTTATTATTTAAGAATTTTATTGTGTCTTTAATATAAAAAGAACACTTTTAGGCCTATATAAAGGGTCTTATAATAAAATTGTGCCTAGGGCCTCAAATGAACATAATTCACTACTGCCCCTATTTAAATGTTAGATACGTGAAGAAAACCAAGAACTTCACTCAAGTCAGATGTGAACCCATGACTTAAAATTCACTTGAGTGTATATCAGCCTTAATACAAATTGTAAGAATTTTTATTTCCAAAACAAAAAGCGCAATTTTCTAGAAAAGGAAGTATGAATAGTTTTTCTTGGAATTAAAATCAAATTGAAATTTTTTAAAAATGGGAATTTAGGATCTATATACTCTAGCACTCAACAGAGTTTTACTCATCAATGCTATATTTCATACGTATGTTAATATTAGTTTACCTTGATCTTAATATTAAAAACTGGTATCATATGAAAAAGGAAATTTAATGTTCATTTTTTTCTTTATTTCGTTCTTATTGTGACGTATAAATAATATTTACTTATAAATTTAAATTGTTTTCTATATAAATGTTAGGATTTTAACAAGAATTTTAATTATATAAATTCTTCATATTAAGTTTCTAATTTATGTTTGTTAATCCTTCTGTATGTCTAAAGTACTGAATTTCTAATTCAAATCACAGGAAGACAAACAAAAATTAATAAAAAAAATTTATACTATTTTTGAATATTGAAAAATTAATTAAATAATTCAAAACAACTTAAATCTGTACTTAATTTTTAAGTTTTATTTAAACATTTTAATATTTTGTTATTATTAAAGAAAAATCGTGTCTAAATGTTCGGATTTTTTTAATGTATAAAATAATTTTGAATAGTTATAAATTATTTGTATAATTTGAATTATATTGGTGAAATTGCTAATATTTATTAATTATAATCTATAATTATGACTATAGTTTTTATCGATATTGTGAATAGAGAGTAGAAAAAACTTAAATTGAGATAAACTACTGTAGTTAGATTTAGTATAGAAAATATAAATTAATTTACAGTCTTAAAAGGTGATTTAGCTAACACATAGCCAGCCTATATGGCCTATTGTTGCTATTACATTTTGGAAATTATAAAAGGATGGAGACAAATGGGAAAGAAATTTTAATTAAATTTTACTTGTGCGAGTTTTTAGCTTATTAAAGACAAATGAGAGATTCAATGGAAATGTAAAAATATTTCGAATATATTCGTGATAAAATTTATATTAATTAAAAAAATTATATTTTATTGAATTAACAACTAACAATAAATAAATAAATATATTTACTCGCATTTATTATTATTTTTTATTTTTAAATAAATCATTTTTTGCATTTTTTATAAAGGAAATTGTTTCGTTCCTTACATCACTTTCCCAATCGCTATTTCAAACGTTGGCATTTATATTTCTTAAATGCCAATGTAAATATCTTTTTATTATTTTTATTGGCATTTATATTTCAATATGTATTTTCTAGGAATTATAACATCCACAGACATAGTGATAATTCTTAAAAAATAACGGTGTTTGAACAGATTATATATTAAAATTTAAAAATACAAAACGGAATAGAAAAATAAAGATAAATTATTAGCATATATATATATATATATATTTAAACTCATCTCTACCCCAAAAATTAGGCTTTTGTCTTTTATTTTCTAACTTATAGAAATTGTAATTGAAAATAATCAGACGTCTTTCCTAGTCCCTTTAACCTCCTCTTCCAGTGCCGGGAAAGTCGTAGAAGAGCCCTTGACAGCTTTTTTGATAATCGTTTAAAATTTTTTCTAAAGGATAAAGAGGATTAACGTTTATTTTTTAACTAAACTGTGATTTAGATGTGCCGCGACGCGATACGAAAAATGCGAAAAAGACTAGACAGAAAAAGAAACAGTTATTCGTGTTTCGTGTATTGAACTGTTTTTGAAAAAAAGAAGAAAACCTGCCTAATAAAACGAATGGAAAGAATTTTTAATGTTAGAAAATCATATCATCAGTTTAAAATATGGTTCATGATCTCGTGGGTCGCGACACACTGGTTTAGATTTTTGAATATATTTATGAAGATGTTACTGGTTTAATTGTTATTATAACTTAGCTATCAATAAAATGATGATCTTATTATTACTTTTCACTAGATATATTTATAAATTTACAAAGTTTTATGCATTTTTTTGTTGTTGTTGTTTTTATATGAACTAGCTGAAAATTAGAAAAATGCTGTATTTTGATTTTTAAGGATAGTAAATAAGTGTTTTTTATAGTCGAGTTTTATTCACTTCACTAATGCACATCGTTATAAATAAACTTAAAAAAAGGAATTTGATGGAAAATTTGCCATGTGTCTTTAGAATAAAACACATTACTAGTGTTTATTACGCCACAAACTTTTGTATATTGATATATATGACTATAAAAATATGAACATAACTAAAATTTTGAAGATATTTCCTGATACGGGGCACTCATACATTGGGGCATTTGGGGTACGTGCACTCTTTTTTGTCTCGGTTGTTCTTTTCCTAATCCCAAAGAAGCCTCAAATTCCATTATCAACAAACAGAAAATGCATGACTTTCAGTCTATTCTGCAAATACAAAAGAAACTAATTGGTTATATTTGTCCATTGTCTCGTGCAAGTTCGTCGTATGTTAAACCACATTTCTTGTTTTCATAGCTTGTGCCTTCCCCATTTTTATAGTGTGCTGGGGCCGCTGTTTTGATACAATGTATCGTTTTTCGGTTATTTAACCAGTTGAAAAAATGGTTTTTAACATTGAAAATAAAATGCAGTATTTGCAACTGCTTTTTTTAAAATTAAGAGCTGGTTATCTATGCTAACATTTTTTTATGATAGAAAGTGACAGACATTCTTAAATGTTTTTATAAATATCATATTTATATAACCAAAAAAAGAACCTGAAGAATGAAAAGTACATGAAAATGCAACAAATTACTCTGTGGTAATATAGAGATTTGGGAATGTTTCATCCCAATGTGATGAAATACTGTTTTAAATGTACGAACAAATTTTATACATTTGTCCATCGATTCAAATTAGTTTTCTGTTTTCTTCGTAATTTAGAATTTTTAATAAATTTTAAATTTGTTTAAAAGTTTATGGCCTTTTTATGTAGTAATGGGTAAAATGCAAAAATGTTTATTCGAATGAAAATATTTAAAATAAAACTAAGTTTATTTAAACAGATAGAAATTGCAATTGAAGGTGACTCAGCATTGAAGAGAAAAAGAAAATGTTAATTAAGAAAATAATGAGGAATTACGAATGCAACTGATGTATTTCTAAAGATTATTCCAGTATTTTTATCCAGTCTTATATCATTTTGAATCTAATCAACAACATAACTTCTTAAATAGAAAAGCTTACTCGAAAATTTTTTAGAGAAAGAAATATATACGTTATGATTTCAAATATAAATTGTTAAATGACTAATATTCTTTAAATATTACATTGAAATTTCTCGGTTCATTTCATTAATTGCATACGTGATATCTACGCTGTATAGGTAAGAATTATTTTTGTATTAGCTTAAGAATTATTTATTATTGAAAGTAATTTCCTTTGACAATTATTAAACAAAGTTAATTTGGATCTATTTCATATTTTGTTTTAAAATAATTTTATGAATTAAAATTAAATTTTTAAATTCGTCTAACATGAATATTTTATGTGTTAGTAGACTACATAATATTAAAATAATTTATTTATATTTTGTTTCGACATAAAGATNTCTCGTGCAAGTTCGTCGTATGTTAAACCACATTTCTTGTTTTCATAGCTTGTGCCTTCCCCATTTTTATAGTGTGCTGGGGCCGCTGTTTTGATACAATGTATCGTTTTTCGGTTATTTAACCAGTTGAAAAAATGGTTTTTAACATTGAAAATAAAATGCAGTATTTGCAACTGCTTTTTTTAAAATTAAGAGCTGGTTATCTATGCTAACATTTTTTTATGATAGAAAGTGACAGACATTCTTAAATGTTTTTATAAATATCATATTTATATAATTTATTTTTCGTGATAAAATGTATAAAAGAAAATGCGAAACAAGAGAAACAAATATTTTAAGTTTTGTTTTTGAAATATTTTATTTAAAAATATGCATATTAACTCACAAAAATGTATTATATATTGTTGAATATATAACATACATTAATTTAATTTAATTAATATAATTTATTCTATTATAAATGCTAAATTATACTAAAGTAAACACGTATTGAATGCAAAGTCATGTAAATAGTTAACTGTTTTTACTGTGCTTTTTTCCATTAACATAACGATGTTAATGGAAAAAAGTTGTTCCATAATTTACAGCATATTTTAAGAAGCGGTAGTTCTAGGCATACATTTATTTAAATCACTTTCATTCTGACATTATATAATTGATGTTTCTGGATTTTATCTCGTCATTATGTTAAATTATTCCGTATAATTATATAAACGATTAAGTTCTTTTTATTAATAACATTTTTTTAGACATAATACATAATTAGATTCTATGCAAACAAGACATACTCGAACACTGAACAAAATTGCTTAATGGTGTAACTTTTAATTGTGCTATTAGTATCTGTTAATTAAATTCTTATAATTTAATTAATTATATACAAAATACCCAATTTATTTTATAATTATGTCAATTTTATATTCACAGAACGGTAAAGTTTAACCACTGACAATCACGAAAAATTATTAGCATAGATATTATAAATAGGAAAATTAACAATACTGTATTTCTTCTTCTAGCCTGTCATTATTATATTTGATTATTCTTATTTACCAATAGAATTATTTTAATATTTACAATTTTTATTAATTAATTAATTGATTTTAATTTTGGTTCAGCGTGAAAACTTAGAAATCATGGCGTCCAATTATGTCCTGAATTTCCTTACTATAACGTTAGGATGATAATATTCTCTGTGGTAAGCAGGATTGATGATCCATGAAAATTCAGTTTCCTTAAATTAATTTATAATAAGGATTTTGTATTTTGTGGAGTAAGTATGAAGATATAAATCATGATATCTATACATCTGCATATGAAGCAATATCTCAATATGTATTATTATCTGAACAAAAAATAATATAAATAAAACTTATGATCGTATTTTAATTATATTCATAAGTATGTAAAGTGTAGAATATATTTTAATACGTAGAATATATTAGAATATATTTTAATACAACACAATTATACCCCACAACTAATTGCATTTTGTTAAATTTTTATATATTTTATTCGATATTAACTTTTGTTTTATAAATTGTTCAATACTTGATAATTTAATAATTAAATTAATTATAGGAAACATTGTTTGGCACTGCTGCATTGCTTATTAATATATAGCATAATAATATGCCTTAATTGCTTATAGTATAAAAGCAGTTAAATAACATTTATAATACGACAAAACGAATTTCCATAGCGAAAGATAAATTCTCTAAAATATTTACATTTACAGGTAGACATAAGGCATTACTCTGTTAATAAACGAGCCTGACATTTAGTAAATTAATGTTTATTTAGTTGAATATTTTGTGTTTATAATTACATATTTATTCACAAAATATCTTTTGTAAGATCTTGTAACTTTTATTATTTAGCGAATAACAAAGGATGGTTCATCAAGTGACTTTAAGAATAAATAACTGGTATTTAAAATTCTAATAAACTAGTTTTGTGTAAAATTTATGACAAATATTTGTATTTATTATTGTCTTAACGTAATAGAAATGTTCATGACACCGATTCTTATCGAACTTTTGTACCAGTTTAACACTATTTCAAAAAATTTGACAACAGTTGGTGTGTTTAAACAAGTGCAACAAAGGTTTACGATTTAAGCTCAAGGAAAAAAAACTAAAACATAAATTCCTTATCACAATTACTCTATGAACTATAAATTTTTATATGATTTCTAAGCATCAGTAAATATAGTAAGTGATTTTAACATAGTGTTGTCTCGTTCTCTGTATCATATTTATTATTGAATTCGTTCAAAATCTGTCATTTCAAATAAAAATTTGAATTTTTGAGTTTAAATTAAAAATTTGCCACGATTTTCTAAGGAATTTTTGTACAATTTACGAGAAAATTAGATATATTCGAGACACAACAATGGCATGAAAACATTTCAAATTAATATCTCTGTGTAGCTTATTTGTATATATAATTACAGAAAATAAACGTATTTATGAAGTTTTATCATATAACACTTTTGAATAGAATAACTACAGCACACTATGCGGAAATCCGAGGTTAAATATACAAATTTATTTTTTACCAATTATTTTTCCCTCATCATTAACCTACTCCAAATTTTCTGTATTTTGTAGAGAAAAAAATATATATATCTACCCAAAATTACTGCTCATAAAATATTGTATATAAAATCTTTTATTTAACACTAATTCTTCCTTCCTTCAAATTTATAATTTTTTATTTATAAAAAAAAAAAGATTGTTTTATTCGTTTATAAATCTAAGTATTTATTATTGATGTTTATATACAGAGATAGGTAACATATATATTATTTATTTACAATATATTTATATACATTTAAAGTGTACACACAAACATAATTCGAACTTATCCATAAACCAATTTAGTTCATAATCTGATTAATAAGATACATAGTATCTTCAGTTATCAACTCGTCGATGAAGTTCCATTGTCCATGATGATAAATAGCTTAAAAATATATATATTATTACCAAGCATGTTTACTGTATTTTTCTCCACCTCTTTCGAGATGATGAGCGTATTTTTCCAGGTCGTGAGCTCCTAATTCGTGCGACTGGTGTTCTGATGATAAATCGAGGATGGGCGCTCTGTTCTTCTTCCCATAGTTTAATCCTACGATTGAGAAAGTATGATGATGAACCCTGAAGTAATAAAACACTGACATTAAAAGTAAATTGAAACTTTAAATTATTTTATTTATTGATCTAGTCCACATTTTAAGAGTTTATTAATTTGTTTTACTGTTATATCTTCTTAACAGACAGGGAATTTTTGCTTTACATTCAATTCTTATTAAATTGGATATAGTATAGTCATATAGCATTATTAAATATTGTGGAGGCCCTTTCATAGTGTATAATATCGCAATATTTACTTTACATTGTCTATAATTCCGTTTAAACTATAAACAATTATATTTTTCAATACATAAACAATTTATATAAATGAATTAGTAAGCATAATATCGAATAATTGTATAAGATTTTATAGAGAAAATATACTTTATGCTGTTTATAGAATGAATATGAACTATCTTCTAAACAAAATAATATCGTTTGTTAGAGCTTTAATTATTATTTTAAAACTGATCTGACAATATAAATTATAAATTAATTATATATTATTATATATAATTTTATTATATTTAATTGAAGTTATATAATTTTATATTATTTTATATAATCTGTGCAAACTTTATTAATGCAGAATTTTACAATTTTTTTTTTTCTTAAACGTATACATCTGCAAATATTATGAAAATTATAATGATTTTTAACTGTAAATTAAAGAGAAAATCAACAAAAACAGATGAAACTCAATATCTTCACAGAATAGTAGTGATTAATATATATATATATATATAGGCCTATATATATTAATCACTACCATGTTGAAGGAAATGAATAAGGAAAAAATAAAATAAAATGTAATTCGCCTTCATTTAAATTTAATATAAATTTTTTTTTATTCTAAACATGATAAAAGTAAATAAATAAATTAAAAATAACGCAAACTTAAATTTCTTTTTTATTCACTTCCTTTTAATTTAGAATAGGACACGTCCCATTTCCTCATATAATCGACATAATAATAAGAAACCGAATGGAACAGAACTGGAATGGAACACAGAATATTCATGTCTTTTAATAGACAGGTCACTGCCAATGTTAATCGTTAAAGGAAAATCCGAGAATTAAGAGTGATCGATACTTACGGATAAGGAACGTGATGACTTGTTGGTATCGGTATTGGTATAGGTATTGGTATAAAACTAGGTTTTTTGTCCTTGACAATATGAGCGAGTAGACCAAGCTTAATTAACTTCTTAATAAATAACATAGGTATAGCTTCGGTATCATCTATTGATAAAATGACTATCGTGAACAGTGCAGTAATTCCCAAAACACTCCTAAGATGCATAGTCGATTGAAGTTTCTGTAATGAAAATCGATTAGCATAACAATACTAGAACAAAATGGACGGTACTTACTATTGAAAAATCACTATGACTCACTGGAATATCCGAATTTGTGGAAGCAAATCGGAAAGAAGAACTTATATTGTGAGGCAGACGAGTTAGAATGAGCTCTCGTAGCGTGTCATCTGTCTTTAAATATCAAGAACAGGAACAATGTGTTTTGACGTATTCAACCGTTGAGAGTAACGGAGGAGCATTTAGTTAAGTTTTTCAAGATTTTGACCTGGTTTGTGTCTAGGGCAAAAAGCGACAGATGTTCCATGAGACGTTATATGTCTACATTACGATGAAAAGAGGCAGGAAAATTTAATTTTTTCGATTTTAGAACGGAAAAAGTATACGCTCTTTCCATTTAACAGTTATTGAAACTGATCATCGCAATTTCCTTTACTATTCTGCTATTAAATTAGCTAGTTAAATTATCTTTTTCTCCTATTGTAACTGTCGCTACCAACCAATATTTGTGCGAAATACTAGAATTTATGGATTTCGTTCTTCACTTACAGGGAAAAATCTCTATTTTTAATTACTTAAAGTTCACATTATTTTTGTGTTAATTGTCAAGAGGACGATTTCAATTTTTTCTGCTGTAAGAGTGATAATTACTAACTTATATTCTCTTAAAATACAGAAAGTTAATTATATGTATTATTGTTCAATATTTTTCTTTATTTAGGCCTATACTTGAAAATTTGTCGTCTTTAAAACCTTTTTGAACATTTTTATTAGAGAAAAAAGTAGCTGTTTAAACTTTAACAAGGTAATAAGCTATGAAAATCACAACATTTAGTTTAACTGATTTGAAAACTTTGTACAATTCAACTTATTGATACATAAAATCTGAATGAAAGATAATAAAAATGTATTGAATTCGTGGTTACTAATATTGACTTGTACATGTAAAATAGCACACTAATAATAAATTTACACAGTTCGAAGTAATAAAAACTAAACAATGATCTGTAAAAACAAGAGAGATAAATAACGCTCGCACCACAAAACATTGTAAAGTCCATAATGTTTTTTATTATTCGATTATTGTTCAAAATGAACAGTTCCTATTCGGTTTTGTACGAATTACAACGAAGTAACTGGTTAAAATTGCTTTTCTAATTTTATTAATTATCCTATTTCATTATATTCAGGCCCGTACGAGAGAGCTTTAGGGGACTAATCAGAGGAGGAAGAATCAAAAGGAGACAGCTCTAAACGGGGGCTCTGATTATATTAATTATTACTTAAGATACCACTGAAATAAGTGCGAGAAAATCTATATAACTTTATTTTTAATAAATGATATGCGATTCAGCGTGATTCCAATTTACACAGGTTTCACTGTATTAACTTTAATACTTAATAATTTTAATGGAAAGATTTAAAAAATAGAGTAATGCAAAGTCTATCATCATTAAATAAATGATTTTTAAAGTCTTGCGTGATCATTGGGGCGTTTTATGGGGCCTAACAGAAAATGAAAATCAATTTAGACTAGTCTTACTTGTTAGAATTAGAAAGACTAATCTTAGCATTTAATTTAACATTTTATTTTATTTATTTTTTATTTTATTTCATTTAAAACACTTCAGTGATTTAATTCCCATTATTTAACTTTTTGTTAATGGGAATGTGAATGTGCTCAGGTTGAAAAAAAAAAAAATAAAGAGTGTATGTATTGTTTCAATGAATTCTTTTTTTAACGATTAAGAATCTATAAATTATTCAAATTTTGAATTAGATCATGATGAAAAACGAAGTTTCTTAAATTAATCAGTGGCACATTATAGCTTCGTGGGGTCCAGACGAATTTGAATTAGGGGGCCCATGTACAGTATTGACTTTGTTTGTTTGGTTAAGTTATGGCAACGCAACACTTGGACGATTTGCCTAGGTGGATGCCTTCCGGGAGGTCTTTTTAAGAGTAACTGGCCTCTATTCAGGTGTTACAGAGGTGGAGAAAATCCGAAAAAACTCCACGTGGCCAGCCCGTCCGGATAAAGCGCGAACTCACGACCGAACTCCCAGTGTTTAGGGAACAGAACCGCTTGACCACTAGTGGGCTTGTATTGATTTTAGGGCATAAGGATAATTTTTGGGGAACATTTTCTGATAAAAGATTGGGTTGAGGTTCCCTGTTGGTGATAAACCCAGGAAATTGCCCTTTTGGCCTATAGGATAACGCTTTCTTAAAGTGAAATGGTTTCAATGTTTTATTAAGTTATAATGCGATTCCCTCTTCAGAAAAATAGGCTAATACATTAGAGCCTCGATAACCCGGCACTCGATAACCCGGCACTCCGGATAACTCGGCCACATAGACAGGTCACTGCCAATGTTAATCGTTAAAGGAAAATCCGAGAATTAAGAGTGATCGATACTTACGGATAAGGAACGTGGTGACTTGTTGGTATCGGTATTGGTATAGGTATTGGTATAAAACTAGGTTTTTTGTCCTTGACAATATGAGCGAGTAGACCAAGCTTAATTAACTTCTTAATAAATAACATAGGTATAGCTTCGGTATCATCTATTGATAAAATGACTATCGTGAACAGTGNGTATTCATTAATTTTCATTTTCATGTAGTAAAGGCTCTATACCTTCATAAAGGACGTACTTTTTCTTTGTTTAAGGGTATTTGGGCAGTTTATTCTCTGTTGTATTCTCAAGTAAACAATACATACAAGTACAGTACGGTATTTTCTGAGGAAACTCTCATACTTATTTTTTTAAACCCCATTCCTGATAACCCGGAATTTTCACAAACTCGGCCTCCCTTCGGTCCACATTAGGCCGAGTTTTCGAGGCTCTACTGTATTTTTAAAAAAATGTAAACGATATTGCTTTATAGTGAAAAATCTAAAAACTGGTATTCGAATTATTTTAAAAATTTTGTAATTTTTAAAATAATAATAAAAACAGATGAAATTAATTTTAAAAAAACTATTGTTTTTGATCTTGATATTAAACAAGCTTTCTATTCTGTTTTACCCTTTCAATTAATAGATATTCTGGTAGATAATATTGATATTCACACTTCGATCGTTAAATAGCTTAACAAGGATTTTTATTGCAAACTTTTCGATCAAATTTGGGTGTTTTTTGCTTGTTTTTCCTGACATGTGTTATCTGATAGAGATTGACCTTGAATAGTCTATTTTTTACTTGTTACATTGATCATGTTTTTTGCTAATATGATCAATATAGCAAGTAAAAAAATAGACTGTTCAAGGCCGATCAGGGTCTAGATTGAACCTTCCTTTTTTTAGAAGCCGAGTTGAATATTTCGAGCGTATTTTTATTTCCATGTGATACTTTTTCCTATGAAATATTTGTGAGAGTTCTTCGCACGTTTTACTCGTAGTATGTCTTGTATCATCCCTCCAAATTATAGGTTACCCAGCTTTTAATCGTGCCAATTTTTAAACCGAAATCTTTTGAGGAATGTCTTTTTCTTTTTATATTTTAAAAACACTTGTTTTCGTTTTAAGTAAATGTGAAGTTATGTAATTATATTGATATTTTATGTATAGTACATTATATTGTTATGCTTTTATGTATTTTACTTTTTAACACTTTCAATATGTTTCCTTGTAATGATCTTATCTTAAAAACCTTGTAAAATTTAATGTATTTGAACTTTTTTAAACAAATTTCCGATTCGTTAATAACAAAATTTCATAGATATTTTTCATTTTCTATATACAGTATTACATAAAATTTTTCCTTGAATGACACCTCACACTCACATTCATTTGTAAATTTATTATTGTCTTCCCTTTAGGCCCTGTACACACTAGGCGTTTTTCAACGCGCGTTTAACGCGCGTTTTAGGCTGTGTACACACTAGGCGTTTTTAAACACGCGTTCGACGAGCGTTTAGCGGAGCGTGCGCACTGGCTCAGTTTGGAAATGGATGTGGAAGTGATTGCTTGTGTGCGGCTCCTCTATCGTCGCTATAAAAGACGACGGCAGAGGCAAAGAGAATTTTGGGTGCACCCAATATTACGAGATAGACTGACGCATAAAATGTTTGCGACGTTGTATCCAAAACTAAGACAAAATAAATTCAAGTTTTTTAATTCTTTTAAAATGTCTATAAAATCATTTGACGACTTACTCCATATTATAAAAGTAGATATTACCCAAAAGCGCGCGATCGAATATACAGCAAAATGGCGGCGTAAATCTAGAAGCGCTCGTAAAGCGCCGAAAAAACGCGCGATCGCATGTACGGTAACATGGCAGCACATATATCTCAAAGCGCTTGGCTGACGCCCGCAAAACGCGCGATCGCATGTACGGTAACATGGCAGCACATATATCTCAAAGCGCTCGGCTAACGCCCGCAAATCGCGCGTTTTAACAAAAATCTATAAACGCGAGTTTAACGCGCGCTTGGCCAAAAGCGCGCGTTTGAGTGTGTACGGCTACATAGAACTCTTGATTCTTTAAAACGCGCGTTGAAAAACGCCTAGTGTGTACAGGCTCTTACTCTATCTGGTAAATATCTCTGGATAAATAAAATTATGTTTTATAACTTTATTATCGTGCCAACGAAATTAAAATATAATACAGTACTTTGATATTTTTTCATTGTAAGTTTCTGCTTCGAGTCAAATTTCTCTAAATAAATAACATTGTAAGTATATAAAAGATAAATTAGCATCGAATATAACAAAAACGACTATGAAATTTTAAACATTTTTAAATATACTACCTGTATATACAAATCAAAGAATGTAGGCCTATGTATGTAGTCTATATATAATACGAAGTATTGTATTTTCTTTTTAATGTCAAAATATCGGAATATTTGATATGTTTACAATTGCTATATATATTTCTTTTTATCAATTTTATCGCAACAACTTCCTGACGCTAGTTTTTAGGGCATTGTTGACAGATGATATCTTCATTTTTTTCCTCCTTTGTATAGCAGAATATCACTATGATATTACAAATGTTTTAATTTTACAACAATATATATATATCCTTATATGTCAACACTAATTTACCAATTCATACAAGAAGTGCTTGAAAAAATCCTATTTATACTAAATAAGTCTATGAAAGATAAGTTAAATAGTCTTAATTCAGAAGTTGAGTTTACTTGGACTTGTTATATCGCAGAGAGTGAACCCAAACAAATTCGTGTTAAAAACCTTTATTGCAGGGGTGTGGTTGTAAATTAAAAAGTGCTAGGGCGCTAAACGGCTCCCCCAGTCGAATCGCCACCGTCTGTGAAGTTTTTTGTATGCGCAAAGAGCAACTTTGTGGTGCAAATCTGCAAAAGGGCTTATATATTCATAATTAGCGCAATAAAACTATGCAAGAAGTAATTTTCTCAGTTTTTTTGGCCGAGATTCATAGTACAAAGTTCAACCTAGACTTGCACAAAATACAAGGGCTTCGTTCTGTTTAAAAAAGTACACAGCTTCTTTATCGTAAAGAGAAAGTCCAAGTAGACAACTTATATTCAACATAAAATAAAGGACTAGAAGCAGGTATCTTGAAGTCCGAATTCAGTGTTTTTTAAATTTTAACGCACCGTAAAGATCTATCCATTCTGTCGAAAACTTCTATTGTATTCTTGTATATTTGTATTGTACTCAGTTCTTTTCGTGGAAAGGAAGTATTACAAATCAGATTATGGAAGGTTATGAAGATCCCTTGCACATTAGCACATAGAAAGTAATGACTTAACACCTCTTCTGGTGATTATGAACCGAAAACTTTGTAATATATCCAGATTTATATTAAACTTGTTACGTTCCCGGTTGTTATATGTAACAGTGTGTAAGTATGTTGACCTCTTTGAAGCTTAATAACTCCTGTGCTTTTTGTCGAAAATTTCTGAAATTTTACAGGGTAGTTTGTTTATTAGGAGGATTGATGCTATTAAATTTTGGTGGTTAAACGTCGAGAGGGCGGGGAGATAAAAGGATCGAGTCATATCTCGAGTAGGGCCGAACTTAATGACGATTTTACTCGTTATTAGCATTTACAATAGTTTTATAAAACTCATCCTTATTTTCAAAATTAAGTTTTTTTTTGTCATTTTATAATAGTTAAAAATATACAAGGTTTTTTAAAATAAAATACGATAACAGATGGCGTCACTAAAATTTTAAATATTGCCAGGAAAGTTGAGCAACTCGTTGCTGGTTTATTTTTGTTTTCGAACTGGAGTGTTACGTGTATATTTATTTGTATTTAAAAGGAGTAAAAATAATCTTAAAGGCATATAAATAATCTCGATTATTCTTTATGTATTTAATAATACTCATACATATAAAAATATATGACTTATACAGGGTGTTATAAATAAAGTGAATCAGTCCCATAATTTTGAAAGTAGGAGAATTGGACTAATTATTGTTAAACGAGGTGTGAAAAAACTATAAGGAAGACAGGGAAAATTCCGGGTTAAACTGGACATGAAATATTGTAAAATATAAAGTGTCTGTAATTGTCTCGAGATTCACTTTATAGTATATTTGCTCGGTTTTTCCAATAATACTTACAGTTTTAGGTTGCTCCGGACAATGGCTACCTAAAATTGTAGTGGTTTAATAATTTGGGATGTTCATTCCTTTTTTTTTAATATATAAATTGACGAATCTATTTTATTTCAATTTTTAATCAATATGTGTGAAGAAATTATATTTCATTTGTTTATTTCCTTTGCCGAATTTTGGCTACTTTTTAGCAGTCCGCTATTATCCCACACCAAAGGGTTATTGGTGTACGGCAGCGCGATACCTGGGCGATCTGCCGAGAGGGAATGCCTCCCGGGAAGTCTTTTATGGAAAACCGGCCCCTATTTAGAGTTATTAATGTGAAGAAAACCCGAAAAACTCTACGTGGCTATCACATTGACGAATCCGCGATCAAGTACCAGTATTTAGTAGCTTTATCCACTCGGACACTGGGTGGACCCCACGTCACACAGGGAATACCTCAGACTGCATAGTTGTCTGGATTTTTATTTTTTGAGAAAAATCAGATTCGATTTTTAAAAGTCGTATGCTATATAGTAGTCATTCGATTGGAATATTAATTGATATAAAAAGAATCGAAGTTTCTCTAACGGTCTTCGTGATACAGACAAAACAAAATCTTCACCAAAGTATCTGAAATTCCCTTATTCCCCTAGATATCCAAAAGTTGGGAGTATATGTGTCGGAGAATCCCCGGTTTATGGATCCTGTGGGGAATTTCTCGCCAAAGTCTAATGGTTTGTGGAATCGAAGATGTATTTATTCTTATGCAGTGTTTATTTTTTATCTTTGATTCTACGAACCATTCGGTTGCCATGCCATCAGAGAATACAATACAATCAGAAAGTAATACAATTACTTCATCAACATGATAGATGTTCAAAGTACTGTTCACTCTCTTGAAAACACCTTGTAATGCGACTTCGGATGTCTGCTTTCAAATACCTCAATTCCTTAGGAGTGATTTGGGATATGTCTGCCTCAGCTGTAAACACGCATGCTATCGACAGTTGCATCTGTTTACATGCTTGTTTACCTACTTTTCCGGACTTACACGTTTATGTTAACTTTACTCGACAATTGCTAGCGTTATCAAAAATTATCTCAGAGTAAACGTTGTTTAGATTTTCACGTGTTTTTCGATGGCACCATTTTTGACTCTACGTATCAATTGAGTTTTGCCGAGAAGACATATTTTCATTTCTAATTATGAATATTCCTCCTAGCTTTCTTTTCTTGATTTCGACCTTGATCTACTGTAATTTTAACAATCAATATAATGGTATTATCTTATTTTTAGATATTTATTAGGCCAATTATCATCAAATTAATGTTGCGTAATTTTGAAATTATGCAATATTGAATGAGTGTGCTGCATGCTAATTGCTAAGAACAAAGATTTGTTCTCGTCCAGCAGACTAAATCTTCTCTTCTAAGATCATTCGATGGTAGTTTTCTAAATATAAGAAACAAAAAATTTGTTTTTTACTTTAAATTATGCATATTTCAGTTTGTTTTTCTGTTATATACAGTAAGCGCCCGATTATCCGTGTGCGGATTATCCGGTTTGCGGATTATCCTTGCATGAATTTAATTTTTTAAAAAATAATTATGTGTATGCATTTTTTAAATAGTTGTTCGCTTTCATGTTTACGCATCCTATAAGTGTGCACTTGTTCGTATTTAGATGTTTGAAGCGGGTGATGGGAGTATCTGAAGTCATCTGGACTGGTTTTAGTTAGGCCGCTTCTTTCACGCCGGTCGTTTCTTTTCGGAGGAGAAAACGATAGTGAGTACAGTACATTTATACAGTTTCGTTTAGTTGCATGTTATAATACTTATTACAATTTAAGATTTGATACAACTCTCTTACAAATACTTTTAGTGTAAAATTACGTAAAATAAGATGTTCATTTTTAATTTTCAGATAAGTACCTTTAAAATGCCTAATAATCGAAAGAAAGTCGTACTTACTATAAAACAAAAACTAACGTTAATTGAAAATTTTGAAAAAGGTGAATCTACATAGAATCTACATGTTGTATTTTACAAATAAATAATTATAGTTCGGATTATCCGTGTTTCTGGATTATCCGTGCCACCTTTCCCCACCATTAGCCCGGATAATCGGGAGTTTATTGTATATCTTATCCAAAACGAATTTTCCTATTAAAAATGTATTTTTAATATTATGATTCATTTTTCAAATAAAAATAACAAATATATTTCATGATTTAGCTTTATTTTATTTGTTTTTTTTGTAATTATGATATCAAATATATTATCAATAGATTAGAATATCTATCTATTTATCATTTATATAAACTGCGTAAACAGGTGAGTATAGAGCATAATTAATGACTTTATCTTGGATTTTTTTTTATATTAGATAATGACTGTTATTCTATTGAGTGACATTGAGTAAAGTATAGAGTATTTTTAGTGTGATCATGATACTTGTAGAAACAGCACACAAAAACTTCTCACAGATATTTTTTATTCTTGTCAATGGCAATTTTATTTGTTTTCTTTTCATTTTATTATTATTGATTTAAACTATTTTCATGCTGTATTGGCAACAATATGATGAGACAGTTCATATTTTGAAATTGGCATAAAAATATTGTACTATAATTTTATGAACTGAGATTTATATCAAAAACTTTATAGCCCTTATTTTTATTTATTCAGTCATTTATTTTGTAATTTTCTGTTATTTAATCAGTTTATAGTTTAAAAACTTAAATTAAAATTTGCGTGAATTATTTTGGTTCTAATACATTGTTTAAGAATTGTTGAATTTCATTTAATAAATGAGTTTATTTGAAGAAAGAAAATTTTAATATTGAACGTAATTATACTCATTTACCTATTAGTAACCGACTGGATAAGAAACTTTCCGGTGAGAAGAAACTCCGTATTTTGTACCTGCCGAAAAATAACTTTTCTGTCGCCAATTATGGATACACTCCAACGCTCAACACCAACAGCATTAGAAGTTGGTGTTGGCGTTGGAGTGTATCTATAATGAAAAATAATGAGTTACCATATCACGAAAATTTCAGAACTGGCAGGAAGAAAACGTTGGGTGCCAAAACAGAAACATTTGATATCGAGTGAACGTTGTGATACATCATCATAAGTAAAGAGGGAATTGAAACGTGGCTTAGCAATAGAAGTGAGTACTTCAACTATTTGCAGATGCCTAAAACGTAATAATTTGAAAGCCCAAGAAGCCTAAACGTACCAAATTACATAAAAAGAAACGTCTTAATTTTGCCAAATGCTATAAAGACTGGACCTTAGAAGATTGGAAGACTATTGTATGGCCAGATGAATTCAAAATGAATTGAATTGGTTCAGATGGGCGAAATGGATATGGACTACGTCGATGAAGTCTATAACTGAGAGATATTGAAATTTAGTAGTGGGAGTTTTACGGTCTGGCGTTGTATTATCTACTTTGGGCCCGGAATGCTATGTTCATTACCTATTAGAATAGATAGCGTTATTTACATTGAGATACTCGACAATTATTTTTTACAATTTGTTGATTATTATCACATTGATAGGAGCTCTTTCATTAATCGGCAAGATAATAATCCAAAACATACATCCAGGAGGGCAATGTCGTGATTTCGGGATCAAAATATTAGCCTACTTGAGTGACCGTCTCAATTGCCTGATCTCAACCCGATTGAACACATCTAGTTCCTTCTTAAATATCTCTTGTCTGACTATGCANTTACAATTTGTTGATTATTATCACATTGATAGGAGCTCTTTCATTAATCGGCAAGATAATAATCCAAAACATACATCCAGGAGGGCAATGTCGTGATTTCGGGATCAAAATATTAGCCTGCTTGAGTGGCCGCCTCAATCTCCCGATCTCAACCCGATCGAAGACGTCTGGACCTTCTTAAACATCGCTTCCGACTATGCAGTTCCGCCCGAAAGCATCCACCGATTACAGGAACGTGTGAGTGGAACAAAATAACATTGCACGATTGTAGGAATATTATTAATTCTATGCCCAATCGCATTAGGAAGGTTTAAACCCTGGTCACACTATGCGATTTCCAGCCGCGCAGGAGACTGCAACCGCGACGGCTGTTCCCGTTAACTAGTAATCCCCCCTCGAAAACCGGCGCGACTGCAATCGCAACTAGAAACAAAAAGTTTGTTCTACTCGCGACGATTGCAAACGCGCATCCAATCAACAAACGCCTTTATGCCACGTCATACAGTGACAACATTGAAAATAGTTCATCATCATGGCGGATAGTCAGAGGATTAATACTTTTACAGAATCGAGATTGATCGAGCTTATTCAGGCTCACGAATACCTGTGGGATTTTAATTCATCGTTTTAAAAGATTTTATCTTTTCATATATTTTCGCCAGCTCTATTAAAATAATCGCCTTTTTTTCTTTTATTCATTCCAGAAAAGGAACTGCTTGCTATTTTAATAAGAAAAGTGGCTAAAATTCCGTAAATACTCTGAAGTAGAACGTAAAATATCAGCAAACTCACGAAAGTAGTCAAAAACAAGCTACTGTAATTTTATTGTTTTATTATAGGGCCACGTGTTTCCTAGTTGCAACGTCAACGAACAATGTGTGACCACGAGAAGACGCGCGCGACTCGCGCTTGTTGCAGTTGCAGTCGCCTGCGCAGCTAGAAATCACATAGTGTGACCAGGGATTTAGAAGGCCAAAGGAGGCTATACTGATTACTGAAGTGTACTTTTTCCACAAATACGAGTATGATATACATTTTTGTCTGCGTCAAAATCCTCCTAATGCATATGTTCTTTGTATGTTACTATTATTAATAAAATAATTACGTTGTTTAGATAATTATATTATAATGATATACGTAAACATATAACTATGACAATAAATATAAAGTTTTTCGTACTAAATGTGCCTTGCAACGTTTTCCAGTAGTTTAAAATAGTCTCCTGTGTTCTTTGGGAGGATTTTAACACTTACCGTATATTATAAGGAGGAAGAGAAATCGTATCGTATTTTATGACTGGACTAATCTGACTATAAACTAGTTTACAGTAAAGAAATAGAAGAAAATTAAAAATGGAACTCATTTCTCTATATAAGTTGTTTTATAATGATAATAAATTTTAAAAATAGTTTAAGTTTTCTTCTAAAGAGTTAAATTTATGTTTAAATCTTTCCAGTTTTAAGCATAACCTTAACGGAAATCTAATTTTATCATTTTTTAAATGGCATTAATAAATATACTTTGATTTCCGTATATCTAATTTTATTTGCGAATTTTTCTATAATTGAAACAGACCTTGAAAACCTAATTGAACTATTCATCTATGTCTTTTCCTGTTCGAAAAATACAAATCAAATGTAAAATGATTAGATATCTTTTGTTTTTTTCCCCAAGGAGAAAATTTTTAATTAAATTTATATTGATTCTTTGTCATTTTATCATTGCCGATACCTGATACCAGAAATGGTAAAAGGCGCCAGCAAATACGTGGCCCCTCATTGCCGGTATTGCAAATATTTTCGGAACTCCACTAATAACTTTGCAAAATCTCCAGTCGGCCCTGGTTTTTGGCACAAGACTTATCAGGTTAAACTACTCCAGGCGAAGGTAAAAAGGTAAATGAAGACAAGATATAAACATAAAGTGAGCGAGTTAACGATGAACAAAATATGAACAAATACACCACACAAGTACTGTACATGGGACTTAAAATAAACGAATTAGATAATTTAAGTTTAATTTCAGACAATTTCATTCATTCGGCCGAATCCTGTTTGAGGAATGAAAGAAAGAAAAAAATCATTTAACGTAAAGCAATTTGGTTTAAAAGTTGAAAGAAGTCGTGCTGCTTGAATGAATACTTAAAGACTTATTTAAAAAGTTGTTTTCTGTTTTTATTTTTTAAATTTCGACTTTTATATTGCTTTAATTATTAAATTAAATTAATTTAAAACGTTTTATCTTATGTAATTAATAAGTAAAATATAAATAATTGATTATGACTATTCCACACCATAGAAAAATACTGTGGAGGGGTTACGACGAATATTTAATAAATTACCATGAAAAAACATGACATTTTGACACTTTCTGAGATATCTTATAAAATATTAATATATAAATATATTTAATATGTATATAAGTATATAAGCAATTCCATAATTTATTTATAAATTTTCTCTTTAAATTATTCATAAAGGAATATAATGTAATTATTTATAATTTCTNAGCATACTTTTTATGATCATAATAGATGTATTAAAGAGAAAAATTATATAAAATTTTTATTTTGTTTAAATTGACATTTTAGAAAATACGTTTTAGAATATTTGTATTAATAACCGATAAAAAAAAGTTTTTTATTTATTAATAAATATAATCGCTAGATGGCAGCAAAGTAAAACGGTATCATTTTTTTTATTTTACTGCCATCTAGCGACTGAAATGGAATTTAACTCAATCGAGCCACCTATTTTTTACTGGCATAACCTAAAATAGGTTTTCTGTTAAAATTTTGGCCAGAAAATAGAAGATTCTCGCCACCAGAGTACACCACCAGTCGGACTATCTGTTCTGTACATGTATTAATTCCTTAGAATGTTCGCAAAAGTGTTTTGACGGCAAAAGTGACTTCATTTTGCCATTTACTAGGCTTTAGAATCTTAATTTTAATAAAACAGAGTCATTATTTATTTATTTATTTTTTATTTTCTATTTTGAATAAGAGATTAAAATATTTAAGTTTTAATTGTTTTTTACAAATTACTGTATGCAGTTAAATTTAAATGTTTATGATTTAATAAGAATTTGTCGTACATAAGTATAGAAATTATTACGATTTTCTACACGTTCATTCTGACTTGTATTCAGGATTTACAAGGATAACTTTTTAATTTTAGTTAATTTTTTTCTTCCTAAATAGGAGAGGTTAAACTTCCGAACACTCCATGTTGTATCCATTCAATTATATGATATTTATAATATAATATTAAATTAAGTTTTTAATGACATGTTTTATCTCGTATGATGATATTTCCTACACGAACACCTCTTACATGTGATACTTCTAATAACGGTAGGTCTTTGTTTATACAAGTATTTATTGACTTTTATCTTGGGCTAACACTTAAATACGTGTGAAATTTTATAGAAATACACCATTGTTCAATTAACTATAGGCTAGTGTTTGAGTGAGTTATCAACGAATATTACAAATTTCAAAAATTTTGTAAAAAATATAGGGGAGATCGGGGCAAGATCGGCATGTTAAGCTTTACTTAAATTTTGTGTAATAAATACTGCTGTAAACTGAAAAAAAAGCTTTGCATATTGTCTATTGGAATGTTACCTTACTATAGAACTGGTTAAAATCAGTTTGGAAATAAAAATAATTAAAATAATTACAACTTTACAAGAAGAGAGAAATTGACGAAGTTGCCCCGGGTATAGGGGCAAGATCGGCAACTTCTCTCTTTTTGTAAAGTTGTAATTATTTTAATTATTTTTATTAAAGTTGCCCCTGGTATAGGGGCAACAGTAATGGGGCAAGATAGGCACGTATATAAAATTATGTTATTAACAATGTATAAGTTGGAATTCACTATTAAAACAAAGAAATACAAATCCAACACCCATTTAATATTATTACAACGAAATGCAAGTTCAAAGACATATATACATGAATAACAAATGCAAACATGTTTTCATTTATCATCTGTTTGATTTTTATCCTTTGCTTCTAATGTGGCTTTATGTTGCCGATCTTACCCCGCTAGTCATGATTTCGAAACATTAAGTACAACCCTGAGAACAGAATGCCAAGCCACGATCTGGCCACGTGAATAAGTTGAAGTTACATCCTTCTAACAGGAAAAGTAACTTTCGTTATCATGGAATTATAACAAAACCTGCCAATTCAATATAAATGGAAAAAAAATATTATATGGAATTGAACGAAAATGAAAATTTGCTTGATAATTCAACTACGCTTGTTGGAGAACAATAAAAACACTACACTCAACAAGCCACCAATAAAACTCAACTGCCTAACCTATAACCAAAGTCTCCTTTTAATTTGTTTTTTAAAAAAAGCGCTTGACAAACTTGCCCCGCTTGCCGAAGTTGCCCCGATCTCCCCTATATCTATTGCAAATCCTAGAATCCAGCAGTATATTAAAACGAAAAACTCCTTTAAAATCGAAGTTTACTAATAAGGATATAATATAAAAATAAAATTTAATAAAAAGTTAAATTGATAACAAATAAAATGTAGGACAATAAATAGAAAAAATTTATTAATTTTCCGATCTATTTTTATTATTGTAGGTTACTTTTAGTTATGAAACTACTGTTATAAGCTTATATAAATTTATTATATATATATTTAAATGTAAGGAAATATTTAGGACGAGAAAAAGATTTAAAATTACATCATGACATAGTTGACCAAACAGAATTTTATTTATTTTTTTCGTATAATTCAAAGTAACTTATTCTTAAATATTTCAGAAAATTATTAAAAATAATTCTGTTTTTGACATTGAACTAGCATTAATAATTTTTTAATTAAAATTAAATTTATTAATGAATTAACATTTAGAAACTAGGCAATTTTTCTGTACAGAACGTATAAATCACACGGTAGATTACATGATAAAGGATACAAATAAGCGTCAACCCTTCAAGGAAACATTTCTAAGTAAATCCGGAAACTAAAAATAAATCACAGCTTATTTTTTCTTTATCGAAACGTATTATCAAATGGAAGTGTAAGTATGAATTATTCTCTTATTTTTTACATCTGAATATATATATATTTATTTTTTTGCATAAATTAGTTCAAAAGTACTTTTAAGCTGTAAAACCGAATATTACAGAAACCACATAACACCTTTATAATAATAAAAAGGAGCACTGATGAAGGAAACTTGGCATTTGGCTGATTATCCATTGTTCTCAATAATTACAGATAAATCATAATTTCCTATATTACAACTGAATATTTTGTGATTAAATATATATGGATTTTAAATTAAATTAAATGATTTTAAATTATAATTAAATTTTTCTTTTCAAAGAGAAACATTTAAGTAGAGGGAGAACTTTAACAATTTACTATAAATGAATTATTTATAAACATTTATCGTCGCTAATAGATAAGCTAAACTAATTTATTAAGAGATTTATGTAATACGAAAATGCTAATTTAATATTAAAAATCTTAAGTGAATGCAGATTATTCAATTTTAATATTCAAAATTGCATATTTAGTAGTTTCTTTTATAAAAATAGAAAAAAAGGTTAGAATTTAACACCATAACTAGGCTGTGATGTTGAAACTTAACACTTGAATGAAGCAAATACATGTTTAATGTGGTATATAAATAAATAGTTTCAGTTTTGAGAAAAGAAATGAGGTTCTCGACATCATTTTGAATAAAAAAAGAATAAAAACCTTGTTGAAATTCTTATATATCTATACACTTACATATAGAAAACTAATTTACAAATTGTATGCATATATATTGATACATATTCACAATACATATAATTTAATCTTTTAATTTTTATTTTAAAGTTGTAAAAATCACAATAAAATAATTTTTTTTAAATATTCACAAATTTTTTACAGAAATAATGATTAAAATTTTATAGTTTTTTTCTAAATAAATTTTTTCATTATTTTCTTATTTTTACAAACAAGTTTTACTATAAATTAGAAAATAGTAATGAAGTATATTAGCTGAAAATCATAAAAAATTGCTTTAAAATAAAAAAAGTTTCTCTGTATTTTAAAATAAATTAAGTTAAATTTATAAAAAGTATTTCATTCACAATGAAAGTAATGTTAAATCCATTCATTAGTATTCGGCACACAAGAGCATTGATAAAATGATGGAAATTTTAATTAAAATTTGAAATATTAACTGAATTTAAATAATTAATTATACAATTTGAATTTTAGTCTGCATTAACGAAGGATAGAAATTTTATTGATTAGAATTTCAAAACTAATTGTATTTAGTGTTTTTTCTAATTATTAATTAAAGTATAAACAAAACCTCTTGTTTTCTCTAAGATTTTTACAGTTTTTTAACTCGGGGGATCTTGAAACTTTGCGAATTGCAAATGAGGGGGTTTTCTGTATGTACAAATTTTAGTGTGGCTGGTATGATTAATTCATTCACTTTAAAGCTCAATAACTCTTGTTTCTTTATTTAAAATTTCCTGAAATTTTGCATGGAGGTTTGAGTATTAGTGGAAAATGTTTCTAGAAATTTTCAGGAGAATCGGACTATTGGTTCGAGAGATATGGCCCACTCCCTTAATATCTCAAAAAGCTTCCAAGTTATGAATTTTTTAAATTTTATTTCTACAAATTTTTAGTTTCCCAAAAAATAAATATATTTCTTTCGATAACTTTTTCGAAAAACTTTTATGATAATTAAAAATACAAATGTTATTTTTTTTATAAAATCCATAACAGATGGCGCCACACATTATTTTAACTTTTGCTAACGCATTTCTTATAAATATTTTTTGTCGAGAAAATTACGCAACTCTTTGTTGAATTGTTTTTGTTCTTCCAATATTAATTTTATCACATTTTTCTACTTTTTTAAACATGGGCGTAAAAAAATTTCAACGCAAGGTCGTAATACATATTATTGACCAGTGGTGCGTTATCCTATGGGCAAAAAAGGCAATTTCCTGGGGTCCACACCAATAGGGAGTCCCAAACCAATCGTTTATTATAAGAAAATATTTTCCCCCCAAACATTTCCAAGAAGAAAAATATCTGAAGTCAACACTATACATGGGTCCCCCTAATTTAAATTCGCCTGGGCCCCACGAACGTATAACACGCCATTGTTGCACACACTAACAATTTTGGTATTTCTGAATAAAAAAATTAAACTGATTTGCCACTTATTAAAATTATTTAAAGTAAGTAATATTGTAATTTTCATCGTAAATTCACATGGATTTTAAACGATTTTCTTTGATCTGTTCGTAAAGTAGAAATACACTTTAAACTTAGTTCTCTAACGATTCTAATGTTAAAACATCATATAAAATTAATATTTTAGCATGCTGTCGTTATTTCTTATTTTTTTCTTCAATTAATATTTTAGCATGCTGTCGTCATTTCTTTATTTATCAAGGCCTTCAGACAGGATTAACAATTTTATATTAACTTACTGATTATTATATTGCAGAGTTCAAAAATCCCTATGTCCGGAGGGCTTAACAGTCTGAAACACATATGTTAATAGATTCAATTATGGAAATGTTCGTTAGATTTATTAATTTCAGAAAATGATCGATGGGCGATAAACATGTCAGATATGAAAACAAGGATTAAATTTAGTCCACCTGTTTCTCTTAAGGATCCTGAAATAAACGCGATATCTTCTTACATCTGTGAATTCCAAATAATAGATTAAGATCTCTTCCGGCCAAGAATAGTGTTTTTGAATAATTTTAGTGTGGAAAAGTTAAAAAAAAAGTAATGCTAAATGGTATAATTTAAGATAAATTACATTTCTAAATGCATTGATTAAAAATTGATCAAGAAATGTAATCATTTCCAGTTTCATTTGCTGTATGAATTAACAGTATAAGAAGTACTCTACATAGGAGAAAAGCCTAGTAAATTCGTTATTTTAATAAATTGTTAGAAATATTCAATAGAACTAAATAATTTATTGGGCTGCAATTTGAAAAAATTGTAGAACTATAAATTTCCACTGTTGTCTGTCCGTTGTCTTTCTTTAATCTCAAGAATGGAGTTAGATACAAGAAAAACGAGAAATGATACAGAAACCTTAGGGGCAGGAGCCTCCGATTAACTATATACGAACTTCCGAAAGTTACGTTATTTCAATTCAAAACTTTTCCCTGGAACGTGTCAATTAGACGACTGGCATGACTCTATTGTTAAAGGAAAAATATAGTATACAGGGCAAGCCACTACTGATTTAAGGTAGAGAGCATTTCAAATGAAATAAATTAAAAATATGATTAAAAATTGCAGCCCGGTATTTTAATAAATAATTGCTCGTTAGTAATTATTTTCTTTACAACACAAAAAAAACTGAGAATACAGTATTATAATTAGAGAAAGTTGATATGTATAATTTTTTAAATTAATCAAATTTTACGCGTTAATTCTGGAATAATGTCTGTTTTTTTCTATTTTGTATGTAAAGAATTTATTATACTTGTTAGGCTCAAAGACTGAAATCACTCATTGAGCCTAACGTATTCATTATACTGTACTGTAATTCAAAATGGTCTGAAATTATGTCGATGATTTGATGTCACTTTTGACGAAATCCATAAAATATTCTTTTACTTTGTATATAAATGACGTATCTATCAGCCAAGTGAAAGCATACTTTTTATGATCATAATAGATGTATTAAAGAGAAAAATTATATAAAATTTTTATTTTGTTTAAATTGACATTTTAGAAAATACGTTTTAGAATATTTGTATTAATAACCGATAAAAAAAAGTTTTTTATTTATTAATAAATATAATCGCTAGATGGCAGCAAAGTAAAACGGTATCATTTTTTTTATTTTACTGCCATCTAGCGACTGAAATGGAATTTAACTCAATCGAGCCACCTATTTTTTACTGGCATAACCTAAAATAGGTTTTCTGTTAAAATTTTGGCCAGAAAATAGAAGATTCTCGCCAC